>NW_027591516.1:0-85845 GCF_964213995.1 Mustelus asterias | reverse complement strand
TGTGCCACCGTGCGGCCCTCTTGGGTGGACTAACAAGTCAAGGGAATACACAATGAACAGTAGGACAGAGGGCAAGAAGGAGCTTGCGGGGGGGGGGGCATGTCCGTAGATCCCTGAAGGCAGCAGGACAGGTAGATCAGGTGGTGAAGAAAGCAGATGGGGATACTTGCCTTTATGAGCTGAGGTATAGAATATAAGGTAACGATGGAGCTGTATAAAACCCTGGGTAGGCCCCAGCTCGAGTACTGTGCGCAGCCCTGGGCTCTTTCTGTGCTGTTATACTCTACGCCTCAGAGCAGAAACACATTTGGCAGATTTGATCAGTTGAAAGCTCTTGAACCTGAGAGAGCGTCAAACCTCACTGACGTAATGTCAGTGTGGGAGGGTTGATTGGGCGGGCCCGAGGTAGGGGGGGAGGGAGTGCAGATGAGGAAGTGAAGCCAGAAGGTTTGCTGCTTCTGCGGGAGGCGATTGTCAAACACAACTGGAAGCAGAAAGAAAGAAAAATGAATATGAACAAATGTGATTTATTCCTGTTTGTTTCATTGGTGAAGATGACTCTCGTTTCTGGTGAGGAAGATTGGATAAACTTTTCCTTTTTAAACTCTTTTTTGTTGTGTTGTTGCAGGGCAGGAGTTTGCTGCGGCCTACACTGTGTCCCGCTCTAATCTCAGTTCCTCTCTCTCCCGCTCGCACTCTCTCTCCATCGCCGATTGCTTCCGATGTCAGGGAGCGGCAGATTCTTGGGAGTCGCCTCGATCGACGCTCAGGGCAAGGCTGCAGGTCCGACAGGACCTGATCCCGGCTCTCCGCCCGAGCCATTCAATCCTTCCCTCCCTTCCCGTTTCCCCGCCTCCATGGAAATTCCTCGCCTCCGAGTATTCATCCCAACGCTCCTGCTTCTACTCAAGCCGAGTGAATCCACTACCCGCCACCACACTGGGCAGCAATGTTCCAGGTCGACCTTTGGGAAAATCTTTATCAAGGCCTCCGCCCACACGTCCGGCCATATCCGGAAGGCCTATCAGGGAACACCGAGGCCACTTGGCCGTAGCTAAAAACAAAACCGGGCTCAACCGGATGGAACCAGTTCAGGCGCCGCATCCAAGATGGGTCCTCGGAAATACCCACAGAGGGAGTGGCACCTGGAGCAGGCGGAGGCCATTCAGGCCTGACGGCCAGAAACTATCATTAGATTCCAGTCTGTATCTCACTCCCGGGTATCTGTTATTCTTTATATAAACCACCCCCAACCCCTCGATTAGATTCCAGTCTGTACCTCACTCCCGGGTATCTGTTATTCTATATATAAACCACCCCAAACCCCTCGATTAGATTCCAGTCTGTAACTCACTCCCGGGTATCTGTTATTCTATATATAAACCACCCCAAACCCCTCGATTAGATTCCAGTCTGTAACTCACTCCCGGGTATCTGTTATTCTATATATAAACCACCACAAACCCCTCGATTAGATTCCAGTCTGGAACTCACTCCCGGGTATCTGTTATTCTATATATAAACCACCCCAAACCCCTCGATTAGATTCCAGTCTGTAACTCACTCCCGGGTATCTGTTATTCTATATATAAACCACCCCAAACCCCTCGATTAGATTCCAGTCTGTAACTCACTCCCGGGTACCTGTTACTCTATATATAAACCATCCCGAACCCCTCGATTAGATTCCAGTCTGTAACTCACTCCCAGGTATCTGTTACTCTATATATAAACCCCCCCGAACCCCTCGATTAGATTCCAGTCTGTAACTCACTCCCGGGTTTCTGTTCTTCTATATATAAACCACCCCAGACCCCTCGATTAGATTCCAGTCTGTAACTCACTCCCGGGTATCTGTTATTCTATATATAAACCATCCCGAACCCCTCGATTAGATTCCAGTCTGTAACTCACTCCCGGGTATCTGTTATTCTATATATAAACCATCCCGAACCCCTCGATGAGATTCCATTCTGTAACTCACTCCTGGGTATCCGTTATTCTATATATAAACCATCCCGAACCCCTCGATTAGATTCCAGTCTGTAACTCACTCCCGGGTTTCTGTTATTCTATATATAAACCATCCTGAACCCCTCGATTAGATTCCAGTCTGTAACTCACTCCCGGGTTTCTGTTATTCTCTATATAAACCATCCCGAACCCCTCGATTAGATTCCAGTCTGTAACTCACTCCCGGGTATCTGTTATTCTATATATAAACCACCCCGAACCCCTCGATTAGATTCCAGTCTGTAACTCACTCCGGGGTATCTGTTATTCTGTATATAAACCACCCCGAACCCCTCGATTAGATTCCAGTCTGTACCTCACTCCCAGGTATCTGTTATTCTATATATAAACCACCCTGAACCCCTCGATTAGATTCCAGTCTGTACCTCACTCCCAGGTATCTGTTATTCTGTATATAAACCACCCCGAGCCCCTCAATTAGATTTCAGTCTGTAACTCACTCCCAGTTATCTGTTATTTTATATATAAACCACCCTGAACCCCTCGATTAGATTCCAGTCTGTAACTCACTCCCGGGTATCTGTTATTCTATATATAAACCACCCCGAAACCCTCGATTAGATTCCAGTCTGTAACTCACTCCGGGGTATCTGTTATTCTGTATATAAACCACCCCGAACCCCTCGATTAGATTCCAGTCTGTACCTCACTCCCAGGTATCTGTTATTCTATATATAAACCACCCTGAACCCCTCGATTAGATTCCAGTCTGTACCTCACTCCCAGGTATCTGTTATTCTGTATATAAACCACCCCGAGCCCCTCAATTAGATTTCAGTCTGTAACTCACTCCCAGTTATCTGTTATTTTATATATAAACCACCCTGAACCCCTCGATTAGATTCCAGTCTGTAACTCACTCCCGGGTATCTGTTATTCTATATATAAACCACCCCGAACCCCTTGATTAGATTCCAGTCTGTAACTCACTCCCGGGTTTCTGTTATTCTATATATAAACCATCCTGATCCCCTCAATGAGATTCCAGTCTGTAACTCACTTCCGGGTGTCTGTTAATCTATATATGAGAACAAGATTGATCAGGTGTGTGGTGGGGGTAGTCTGGGGAGAGTGGGGAGAGATCACACGTAAGCAATTCTTTTTCTAATTTTCCTCATTGTTAATTCTGTGATCATCTTCCATCCTTTTGCTAATGCCATGCCATCCAGTGTAAACAATTTATCCCTCTTTACCTAACCATTACTCATTGTAACCTGGAACGCCCTTATCAGGTCATTTTTTGCTTCACAGCTCCAGGGTCCCGGGTTCGATTCCCGGCTCGGGTCACTGTCTGTGTGGAGTTTGCACATTCTCCTCGTGTCTGCGTGGGTTTCCTCCGGGTGCTCTGGTTTCCTCCCACAGTCCAAAGATGTGCGGGTTAGGTTGATTGGCCAGGTTAAAAATTGCCCCTTAGAGTCCTGGGATGCGTAGGTTAGAGGGATTAGCGGGTAAATATGTGGGGATAGGGCCTGGGTGGGATTGTGGTCGGTGCAGACTCGATGGGCCGAATGGCCTCCTTCTGCACTGTAGGGTTTCTATGTTTTCTATGATTTCTATGATATAAACCACCCCGAACCCCTCAATTAGATTCCAGTCTGTAACTCACTCCCAGGTATCTGTTATTTTATATATAAACCACCCTGAACCCCTCGATTAGATTCCAGTCTATAACTCACTCCGAGGTATCTGTTATTCTATATATAAACCACCCCAAACCCCTCAATTAGATTCCAGTCTGTAACTCACTCCCGGGTATCTGTTACTCTATATATAAACCACCCCGAACCCCTCGATTAGATTCCAGTCTGTAACTCACTCCCGGGTATCTGTTATTGTATATATAAACCACCCCGAACCCCTCGATTAGATTCCAGTCTGTAACTCACTCCCGGGTATCTGTTATTGTATATATAAACCACCCCGAACCCCTCGATTAGATTCCAGTCTGTAACTCACTCCCAGGTATCTGTTATTCTATAGATAAACCACCCCCAACCCCTTGATTAGATTCCAGTCTTTAAATCACTCCCGGGTATCTGCTTTTCTATATATAAACCACCCCGAACCCCTCAATTAGATTCCAGTCTGTAACTCACTCCCGGGTATCTGTTATTCTATATATAAACCACCCCCAACCCCTCGATTAGATTCCAGTCTGTAACTCACTCCCGGGTATCTGTTATTGTATATATAAACCACCCCGAACCCCTCGATTAGATTCCAGTCTGTAACTCACTCCCGGGTATCAGTTATTCTATATATAAACCACCCCCAACCCCTCGATTAGATTCCAGTCTGTAACTCACTCCCGGGTTTCTGTTATTCTCTATATAAACCATCCCGAACCCCTCGATTAGATTCCAGTCTGTAACTCACTCCCGGGTATCTGTTATTGTATATATAAACCACCCCGAACCCCTCGATTAGATTCCAGTCGGTAACTCACGCCCGGGTATCTGTTAATGTATATATAAACCACCCCGAACCCCTCGATTAGATTCCAGTCTGTAACTCACTCCCGGGTATCTGTTATTCTATATATAAACCACCCCGAACCCCTTGATTAGATTCCAGTCTGTAACTCACTCCCGGGTTTCTGTTATTCTATATATAAACCATCCTGATCCCCTCAATTAGATTCCAGTCTGTAACTCACTTCCGGGTGTCTGTTAATCTATATATGAGAACAAGATTGATCAGGTGTGTGGTGGGGGTAGTCAGGGGAGAGTGGGGAGAGATCACACGTAAGCAAGTTCTTTTTCTAATTTTCCTCATTATTAATTCTGTGATCATCTTCCATCCTTTTGCTAATGCCATGCCATCCAGTGTAAACAATTTATCCCTCTTTACCTAACCATTACTCATTGTAACCTGGAACGCCCTTATCAGGTCATTTTTTGCTTCACAGCTCCAGGGTCCCGGGTTCGATTCCCGGCTCGGGTCACTGTCTGTGTGGAGTTTGCACATTCTCCTCGTGTCTGCGTGGGTTTCCTCCGGGTGCTCTGGTTTCCTCCCACAGTCCAAAGATGTGCGGGTTAGGTTGATTGGCCAGGTTAAAAATTGCCCCTTAGAGTCCTGGGATGCGTAGGTTAGAGGGATTAGCGGGTAAATATGTGGGGATAGGGCCTGGGTGGGATTGTGGTCGGTGCAGACTCGATGGGCCGAATGGCCTCCTTCTGCACTGTAGGGTTTCTATGTTTTCTATGATTTCTATGATATAAACCACCCCGAACCCCTCAATTAGATTCCAGTCTGTAACTCACTCCCAGGTATCTGTTATTTTATATATAAACCACCCTGAACCCCTCGATTAGATTCCAGTCTATAACTCACTCCGAGGTATCTGTTATTCTATATATAAACCACCCCAAACCCCTCAATTAGATTCCAGTCTGTAACTCACTCCCGGGTATCTGTTACTCTATATATAAACCACCCCGAACCCCTCGATTAGATTCCAGTCTGTAACTCACTCCCGGGTATCTGTTATTCTATATATAAACCACCCTGAACCCCTCGATGAGATTCCAGTCTGTAACTCACTCCCGGGTATCTGTTATTGTATATATAAACCACCCCGAACCCCTCGATTAGATTCCAGTCTGTAACTCACTCCCGGGTATCTGTTATTGTATATATAAACCACCCCGAACCCCTCGATTAGATTCCAGTCTGTAACTCACTCCCGGGTATCTGTTATTGTATATATAAACCACCCCGAACCCCTCGATTAGATTCCAGTCTGTAACTCACTCCCGGGTATTTGTTATTCGATATATAAACCACCCCGAACCCCTCGATGAGATTCCAGTCTGTAACTCACTCCCGGGTATCTGTTATTGTATATATAAACCACCCTGAACCCCTCGATTAGATTCCAGTCTGTAACTCACTCCCGGGTATCTGTTATTCTATATATAAACCACCCCCAACCCCTCGATTAGATTCCAGTCTGTAACTCACTCCCGGGTATCTGTTATTGTATATATAAACCACCCCGAACCCCTCGATTAGATTCCAGTCTTTAAATCACTCCCGGGTATCTGTTATTCTATATATAAACCACCCCGAACCCCTCAATTAGATTCCAGTCTGTAACTCACTCCCGGGTATCTGTTATTCTATATATAAACCACCCCCAACCCCTCGATGAGATTCCAGTCTGTAACTCACTCCCGGGTATCTGTTATTGTATATATAAACCACCCCGAACCCCTCGATTAGATTCCAGTCTGTAACTCACTCCCGGGTATCAGTTATTCTATATATAAACCACCCCCAACCCCTCGATTAGATTCCAGTCTGTAACTCACTCCCGGGTATCTGTTAATCTATATATAAACCACCCCGAACCCCTCGATTAGATTCCAGTCTGTAACTCACTCCCGGGTATCTGTTATTCTATATATAAACCACCCCGAACCCCTCGATTAGATTCCAGTCTGTAACTCACTCCCGGGTATCTGTTATTGTATATATAAACCACCCCAAACCCCTCGATTAGATTCCAGTCTGTAACTCACTCCCGGGTATCTGTTATTGTATATATAAACCACCCCGAACCCCTCGATTAGATTCCAGTCTGTAACTCACTCCCGGGTATCTGTTATTGTATATATAAACCACCCCGAACCCCTCGATTAGATTCCAGTCTGTAACTCACTCCCGGGTTTCTGTTATTCTATATATAAACCATCCTGAACCCCTCGATTAGATTCCAGTCTGTAACTCACTCCCGGGTTTCTGTTATTCTCTATATAAACCATCCCGAACCCCTCGATTAGATTCCAGTCTGTAACTCACTCCCGGGTATCTGTTATTCTATATATAAACCACCCCGAACCCCTCGATTAGATTCCAGTCTGTAACTCACTCCGGGGTATCTGTTATTCTGTATATAAACCACCCCGAACCCCTCGATTAGATTCCAGTCTGTACCTCACTCCCAGGTATCTGTTATTCTATATATAAACCACCCTGAACCCCTCGATTAGATTCCAGTCTGTACCTCACTCCCAGGTATCTGTTATTCTGTATATAAACCACCCCGAGCCCCTCAATTAGATTTCAGTCTGTAACTCACTCCCAGTTATCTGTTATTTTATATATAAACCACCCTGAACCCCTCGATTAGATTCCAGTCTGTAACTCACTCCCGGGTATCTGTTATTCTATATATAAACCACCCCGAAACCCTCGATTAGATTCCAGTCTGTAACTCACTCCGGGGTATCTGTTATTCTGTATATAAACCACCCCGAACCCCTCGATTAGATTCCAGTCTGTACCTCACTCCCAGGTATCTGTTATTCTATATATAAACCACCCTGAACCCCTCGATTAGATTCCAGTCTGTACCTCACTCCCAGGTATCTGTTATTCTGTATATAAACCACCCCGAGCCCCTCAATTAGATTTCAGTCTGTAACTCACTCCCAGTTATCTGTTATTTTATATATAAACCACCCTGAACCCCTCGATTAGATTCCAGTCTGTAACTCACTCCCGGGTATCTGTTATTCTATATATAAACCACCCCGAACCCCTTGATTAGATTCCAGTCTGTAACTCACTCCCGGGTTTCTGTTATTCTATATATAAACCATCCTGATCCCCTCAATGAGATTCCAGTCTGTAACTCACTTCCGGGTGTCTGTTAATCTATATATGAGAACAAGATTGATCAGGTGTGTGGTGGGGGTAGTCTGGGGAGAGTGGGGAGAGATCACACGTAAGCAATTCTTTTTCTAATTTTCCTCATTGTTAATTCTGTGATCATCTTCCATCCTTTTGCTAATGCCATGCCATCCAGTGTAAACAATTTATCCCTCTTTACCTAACCATTACTCATTGTAACCTGGAACGCCCTTATCAGGTCATTTTTTGCTTCACAGCTCCAGGGTCCCGGGTTCGATTCCCGGCTCGGGTCACTGTCTGTGTGGAGTTTGCACATTCTCCTCGTGTCTGCGTGGGTTTCCTCCGGGTGCTCTGGTTTCCTCCCACAGTCCAAAGATGTGCGGGTTAGGTTGATTGGCCAGGTTAAAAATTGCCCCTTAGAGTCCTGGGATGCGTAGGTTAGAGGGATTAGCGGGTAAATATGTGGGGATAGGGCCTGGGTGGGATTGTGGTCGGTGCAGACTCGATGGGCCGAATGGCCTCCTTCTGCACTGTAGGGTTTCTATGTTTTCTATGATTTCTATGATATAAACCACCCCGAACCCCTCAATTAGATTCCAGTCTGTAACTCACTCCCAGGTATCTGTTATTTTATATATAAACCACCCTGAACCCCTCGATTAGATTCCAGTCTATAACTCACTCCGAGGTATCTGTTATTCTATATATAAACCACCCCGAACCCCTCAATTAGATTCCAGTCTGTAACTCACTCCCGGGTATCTGTTACTCTATATATAAACCACCCCGAACCCCTCGATTAGATTCCAGTCTGTAACTCACTCCCGGGTATCTGTTATTCTATAGATAAACCACCCTGAACCCCTCGATGAGATTCCAGTCTGTAACTCACTCCCGGGTATCTGTTATTGTATATATAAACCACCCCGAACCCCTCGATTAGATTCCAGTCTGTAACTCACTCCCGGGTATCTGTTATTCTATAGATAAACCACCCCCAACCCCTCGATTAGATTCCAGTCTTTAAATCACTCCCGGGTATCTGCTTTTCTATATATAAACCACCCCGAACCCCTCAATTAGATTCCAGTCTGTAACTCACTCCCGGGTATCTGTTATTCTATATATAAACCACCCCCAACCCCTCGATTAGATTCCAGTCTGTAACTCACTCCCGGGTATCTGTTATTGTATATATAAACCACCCCGAACCCCTCGATTAGATTCCAGTCTGTAACTCACTCCCGGGTATCAGTTATTCTATATATAAACCACCCCCAACCCCTCGATTAGATTCCAGTCTGTAACTCACTCCCGGGTTTCTGTTATTCTCTATATAAACCATCCCGAACCCCTCGATTAGATTCCAGTCTGTAACTCACTCCCGGGTATCTGTTATTGTATATATAAACCACCCCGAACCCCTCGATTAGATTCCAGTCGGTAACTCACGCCCGGGTATCTGTTAATGTATATATAAACCACCCCGAACCCCTCGATTAGATTCCAGTCTGTAACTCACTCCCGGGTATCTGTTATTCTATATATAAACCACCCCGAACCCCTTGATTAGATTCCAGTCTGTAACTCACTCCCGGGTTTCTGTTATTCTATATATAAACCATCCTGATCCCCTCAATTAGATTCCAGTCTGTAACTCACTTCCGGGTGTCTGTTAATCTATATATGAGAACAAGATTGATCAGGTGTGTGGTGGGGGTAGTCAGGGGAGAGTGGGGAGAGATCACACGTAAGCAAGTTCTTTTTCTAATTTTCCTCATTATTAATTCTGTGATCATCTTCCATCCTTTTGCTAATGCCATGCCATCCAGTGTAAACAATTTATCCCTCTTTACCTAACCATTACTCATTGTAACCTGGAACGCCCTTATCAGGTCATTTTTTGCTTCACAGCTCCAGGGTCCCGGGTTCGATTCCCGGCTCGGGTCACTGTCTGTGTGGAGTTTGCACATTCTCCTCGTGTCTGCGTGGGTTTCCTCCGGGTGCTCTGGTTTCCTCCCACAGTCCAAAGATGTGCGGGTTAGGTTGATTGGCCAGGTTAAAAATTGCCCCTTAGAGTCCTGGGATGCGTAGGTTAGAGGGATTAGCGGGTAAATATGTGGGGATAGGGCCTGGGTGGGATTGTGGTCGGTGCAGACTCGATGGGCCGAATGGCCTCCTTCTGCACTGTAGGGTTTCTATGTTTTCTATGATTTCTATGATATAAACCACCCCGAACCCCTCAATTAGATTCCAGTCTGTAACTCACTCCCAGGTATCTGTTATTTTATATATAAACCACCCTGAACCCCTCGATTAGATTCCAGTCTATAACTCACTCCGAGGTATCTGTTATTCTATATATAAACCACCCCAAACCCCTCAATTAGATTCCAGTCTGTAACTCACTCCCGGGTATCTGTTACTCTATATATAAACCACCCCGAACCCCTCGATTAGATTCCAGTCTGTAACTCACTCCCGGGTATCTGTTATTGTATATATAAACCACCCCGAACCCCTCGATTAGATTCCAGTCTGTAACTCACTCCCGGGTTTCTGTTATTCTATATATAAACCATCCTGAACCCCTCGATTAGATTCCAGTCTGTAACTCACTCCCGGGTTTCTGTTATTCTCTATATAAACCATCCCGAACCCCTCGATTAGATTCCAGTCTGTAACTCACTCCCGGGTATCTGTTATTGTATATATAAACCACCCCGAACCCCTTGATTAGATTCCAGTCTGTAACTCACACCCGGGTATCTGTTATTCTATATATAAACCATCCCGAACCCCTCGATTAGATTCCAGTCTGTAACTCACTCCCGGGTATTTGTTATTCTATATATAAACCACCCCGAACCCCTCGATGAGATTCCAGTCTGTAACTCACTCCCGGGTATCTGTTATTGTATATATAAACCACCCTGAACCCCTCGATTAGATTCCAGTCTGTAACTCACTCCCGGGTATCTGTTATTCTATATATAAACCACCCCCAACCCCTCGATTAGATTCCAGTCTGTAACTCACTCCCGGGTATCTGTTATTGTATATATAAACCACCCCGAACCCCTCGATTAGATTCCAGTCTTTAAATCACTCCCGGGTATCTGTTATTCTATATATAAACCACCCCGAACCCCTCAATTAGATTCCAGTCTGTAACTCACTCCCGGGTATCTGTTATTCTATATATAAACCACCCCCAACCCCTCGATGAGATTCCAGTCTGTAACTCACTCCCGGGTATCTGTTATTGTATATATAAACCACCCCGAACCCCTCGATTAGATTCCAGTCTGTAACTCACTCCCGGGTATCAGTTATTCTATATATAAACCACCCCCAACCCCTCGATTAGATTCCAGTCTGTAACTCACTCCCGGGTATCTGTTAATCTATATATAAACCACCCCGAACCCCTCGATTAGATTCCAGTCTGTAACTCACTCCCGGGTATCTGTTATTCTATATATAAACCACCCCGAACCCCTCGATTAGATTCCAGTCTGTAACTCACTCCCGGGTATCTGTTATTGTATATATAAACCACCCCAAACCCCTCGATTAGATTCCAGTCTGTAACTCACTCCCGGGTATCTGTTATTGTATATATAAACCACCCCGAACCCCTCGATTAGATTCCAGTCTGTAACTCACTCCCGGGTATCTGTTATTGTATATATAAACCACCCCGAACCCCTCGATTAGATTCCAGTCTGTAACTCACTCCCGGGTTTCTGTTATTCTATATATAAACCATCCTGAACCCCTCGATTAGATTCCAGTCTGTAACTCACTCCCGGGTTTCTGTTATTCTCTATATAAACCATCCCGAACCCCTCGATTAGATTCCAGTCTGTAACTCACTCCCGGGTATCTGTTATTCTATATATAAACCACCCCGAACCCCTCGATTAGATTCCAGTCTGTAACTCACTCCGGGGTATCTGTTATTCTGTATATAAACCACCCCGAACCCCTCGATTAGATTCCAGTCTGTACCTCACTCCCAGGTATCTGTTATTCTATATATAAACCACCCTGAACCCCTCGATTAGATTCCAGTCTGTACCTCACTCCCAGGTATCTGTTATTCTGTATATAAACCACCCCGAGCCCCTCAATTAGATTTCAGTCTGTAACTCACTCCCAGTTATCTGTTATTTTATATATAAACCACCCTGAACCCCTCGATTAGATTCCAGTCTGTAACTCACTCCCGGGTATCTGTTATTCTATATATAAACCACCCCGAAACCCTCGATTAGATTCCAGTCTGTAACTCACTCCGGGGTATCTGTTATTCTGTATATAAACCACCCCGAACCCCTCGATTAGATTCCAGTCTGTACCTCACTCCCAGGTATCTGTTATTCTATATATAAACCACCCTGAACCCCTCGATTAGATTCCAGTCTGTACCTCACTCCCAGGTATCTGTTATTCTGTATATAAACCACCCCGAGCCCCTCAATTAGATTTCAGTCTGTAACTCACTCCCAGTTATCTGTTATTTTATATATAAACCACCCTGAACCCCTCGATTAGATTCCAGTCTGTAACTCACTCCCGGGTATCTGTTATTCTATATATAAACCACCCCGAACCCCTTGATTAGATTCCAGTCTGTAACTCACTCCCGGGTTTCTGTTATTCTATATATAAACCATCCTGATCCCCTCAATGAGATTCCAGTCTGTAACTCACTTCCGGGTGTCTGTTAATCTATATATGAGAACAAGATTGATCAGGTGTGTGGTGGGGGTAGTCTGGGGAGAGTGGGGAGAGATCACACGTAAGCAATTCTTTTTCTAATTTTCCTCATTGTTAATTCTGTGATCATCTTCCATCCTTTTGCTAATGCCATGCCATCCAGTGTAAACAATTTATCCCTCTTTACCTAACCATTACTCATTGTAACCTGGAACGCCCTTATCAGGTCATTTTTTGCTTCACAGCTCCAGGGTCCCGGGTTCGATTCCCGGCTCGGGTCACTGTCTGTGTGGAGTTTGCACATTCTCCTCGTGTCTGCGTGGGTTTCCTCCGGGTGCTCTGGTTTCCTCCCACAGTCCAAAGATGTGCGGGTTAGGTTGATTGGCCAGGTTAAAAATTGCCCCTTAGAGTCCTGGGATGCGTAGGTTAGAGGGATTAGCGGGTAAATATGTGGGGATAGGGCCTGGGTGGGATTGTGGTCGGTGCAGACTCGATGGGCCGAATGGCCTCCTTCTGCACTGTAGGGTTTCTATGTTTTCTATGATTTCTATGATATAAACCACCCCGAACCCCTCAATTAGATTCCAGTCTGTAACTCACTCCCAGGTATCTGTTATTTTATATATAAACCACCCTGAACCCCTCGATTAGATTCCAGTCTATAACTCACTCCGAGGTATCTGTTATTCTATATATAAACCACCCCGAACCCCTCAATTAGATTCCAGTCTGTAACTCACTCCCGGGTATCTGTTACTCTATATATAAACCACCCCGAACCCCTCGATTAGATTCCAGTCTGTAACTCACTCCCGGGTATCTGTTATTCTATAGATAAACCACCCTGAACCCCTCGATGAGATTCCAGTCTGTAACTCACTCCCGGGTATCTGTTATTGTATATATAAACCACCCCGAACCCCTCGATTAGATTCCAGTCTGTAACTCACTCCCGGGTATCTGTTATTCTATAGATAAACCACCCCCAACCCCTCGATTAGATTCCAGTCTTTAAATCACTCCCGGGTATCTGCTTTTCTATATATAAACCACCCCGAACCCCTCAATTAGATTCCAGTCTGTAACTCACTCCCGGGTATCTGTTATTCTATATATAAACCACCCCCAACCCCTCGATTAGATTCCAGTCTGTAACTCACTCCCGGGTATCTGTTATTGTATATATAAACCACCCCGAACCCCTCGATTAGTTTCCAGTCTGTAACTCACTCCCGGGTATCAGTTATTCTATATATAAACCACCCCCAACCCCTCGATTAGATTCCAGTCTGTAACTCACTCCCGGGTTTCTGTTATTCTCTATATAAACCATCCCGAACCCCTCGATTAGATTCCAGTCTGTAACTCACTCCCGGGTATCTGTTATTGTATATATAAACCACCCCGAACCCCTCGATTAGATTCCAGTCGGTAACTCACGCCCGGGTATCTGTTAATGTATATATAAACCACCCCGAACCCCTCGATTAGATTCCAGTCTGTAACTCACTCCCGGGTATCTGTTATTCTATATATAAACCACCCCGAACCCCTTGATTAGATTCCAGTCTGTAACTCACTCCCGGGTTTCTGTTATTCTATATATAAACCATCCTGATCCCCTCAATTAGATTCCAGTGTGTAACTCACTTCCGGGTGTCTGTTAATCTATATATGAGAACAAGATTGATCAGGTGTGTGGTGGGGGTAGTCAGGGGAGAGTGGGGAGAGATCACACGTAAGCAAGTTCTTTTTCTAATTTTCCTCATTATTAATTCTGTGATCATCTTCCATCCTTTTGCTAATGCCATGCCATCCAGTGTAAACAATTTATCCCTCTTTACCTAACCATTACTCATTGTAACCTGGAACGCCCTTATCAGGTCATTTTTTGCTTCACAGCTCCAGGGTCCCGGGTTCGATTCCCGGCTCGGGTCACTGTCTGTGTGGAGTTTGCACATTCTCCTCGTGTCTGCGTGGGTTTCCTCCGGGTGCTCTGGTTTCCTCCCACAGTCCAAAGATGTGCGGGTTAGGTTGATTGGCCAGGTTAAAAATTGCCCCTTAGAGTCCTGGGATGCGTAGGTTAGAGGGATTAGCGGGTAAATATGTGGGGATAGGGCCTGGGTGGGATTGTGGTCGGTGCAGACTCGATGGGCCGAATGGCCTCCTTCTGCACTGTAGGGTTTCTATGTTTTCTATGATTTCTATGATATAAACCACCCCGAACCCCTCAATTAGATTCCAGTCTGTAACTCACTCCCAGGTATCTGTTATTTTATATATAAACCACCCTGAACCCCTCGATTAGATTCCAGTCTATAACTCACTCCGAGGTATCTGTTATTCTATATATAAACCACCCCAAACCCCTCAATTAGATTCCAGTCTGTAACTCACTCCCGGGTATCTGTTACTCTATATATAAACCACCCCGAACCCCTCGATTAGATTCCAGTCTGTAACTCACTCCCGGGTATCTGTTATTCTATATATAAACCACCCTGAACCCCTCGATGAGATTCCAGTCTGTAACTCACTCCCGGGTATCTGTTATTGTATATATAAACCACCCCGAACCCCTCGATTAGATTCCAGTCTGTAACTCACTCCCGGGTATCTGTTATTGTATATATAAACCACCCCGAACCCCTCGATTAGATTCCAGTCTGTAACTCACTCCCGGGTATCTGTTATTGTATATATAAACCACCCCGAACCCCTTGATTAGATTCCAGTCTGTAACTCACACCCGGGTATCTGTTATTCTATATATAAACCATCCCGAACCCCTCGATTAGATTCCAGTCTGTAACTCACTCCCGGGTATTTGTTATTCTATATATAAACCACCCCGAACCCCTCGATTAGATTCCAGTCTGTAACTCACTCCCGGGTATCTGTTATTGTATATATAAACCACCCCGAACCCCTCGATTAGATTCCAGTCTGTAACTCACTCCCGGGTATCAGTTATTCTATATATAAACCACCCCCAACCCCTCGATTAGATTCCAGTCTGTAACTCACTCCCGGGTATCTGTTAATCTATATATAAACCACCCCGAACCCCTCGATTAGATTCCAGTCTGTAACTCACTCCCGGGTATCTGTTATTCTATATATAAACCACCCCGAACCCCTCGATTAGATTCCAGTCTGTAACTCACTCCCGGGTATCTGTTATTCTATATATAAACCACCCCAAACCCCTCGATTAGATTCCAGTCTGTAACTCACTCCCGGGTATCTGTTATTGTATATATAAACCACCCCGAACCCCTCGATTAGATTCCAGTCTGTAACTCACTCCCGGGTATCTGTTATTGTATATATAAACCACCCCGAACCCCTCGATTAGATTCCAGTCTGTAACTCACTCCCGGGTATCTGTTATTGTATATATAAACCACCCCGAACCCCTTGATTAGATTCCAGTCTGTAACTCACACCCGGGTATCTGTTATTCTATATATAAACCATCCCGAACCCCTCGATTAGATTCCAGTCTGTAACTCACTCCCGGGTATTTGTTATTTTATATATAGACCACCCCGAACCCCTCGATTAGATTCCAGTCTGTAACTCACTCCCGGGTATCTGTTATTGTATATATAAACCACCCTGAACCCCTCGATTAGATTCCAGTCTGTAACTCACTCCCGGGTATCTGTTATTCTATATATAAACCACCCCCAACCCCTCGATTAGATTCCAGTCTGTAACTCACTCCCGGGTATCTGTTATTGTATATATAAACCACCCCGAACCCCTCGATTAGATTCCAGTCTGTAACTCACTCCCGGGTATCTGTTATTGTATATATAAACCACCCCGAACCCCTCGATTAGATTCCAGTCTGTAACTCACGCCCGGGTATCTGTTAATGTATATATAAACCACCCCGAACCCCTCGATTAGATTCCAGTCTGTATCTCACTCCCGGGTATCTGTTATTCTATATATAAACCACCCCGAACCCCTTGATTAGATTCCAGTCTGTAACTCACTCCCGGGTTTCTGTTATTCTATATATAAACCATCCTGATCCCCTCAATTAGATTCCAGTCTGTAACTCACTTCCGGGTGTCTGTTAATCTGTATATGAGAACAAGATTGATCAGGTGTGTGGTGGGGGTAGTCAGGGGAGAGTGGGGAGAGATCACACGTAAGCAAGTTCTTTTTCTAATTTTCCTCATTATTAATTCTGTGATCATCTTCCATCCTTTTGCTAATGCCATGCCATCCAGTGTAAACAATTTATCCCTCTTTACCTAACCATTACTCATTGTAACCTGGAACGCCCTTATCAGGTCATTTTTTGCTTCACAGCTCCAGGGTCCCGGGTTCGATTCCCGGCTCGGGTCACTGTCTGTGTGGAGTTTGCACATTCTCCTCGTGTCTGCGTGGGTTTCCTCCGGGTGCTCTGGTTTCCTCCCACAGTCCAAAGATGTGCGGGTTAGGTTGATTGGCCAGGTTAAAAATTGCCCCTTAGAGTCCTGGGATGCGTAGGTTAGAGGGATTAGCGGGTAAATATGTGGGGATAGGGCCTGGGTGGGATTGTGGTCGGTGCAGACTCGATGGGCCGAATGGCCTCCTTCTGCACTGTAGGGTTTCTATGTTTTCTATGATTTCTATGATATAAACCACCCCGAACCCCTCAATTAGATTCCAGTCTGTAACTCACTCCCAGGTATCTGTTATTTTATATATAAACCACCCTGAACCCCTCGATTAGATTCCAGTCTATAACTCACTCCGAGGTATCTGTTATTCTATATATAAACCACCCCAAACCCCTCAATTAGATTCCAGTCTGTAACTCACTCCCGGGTATCTGTTACTCTATATATAAACCATCCCGAACCCCGCGATTAGATTCCAGTCTGTAACTCACTCCCGGGTATCTGTTATTCTATATATAAACCACCCTGAACCCCTCGATGAGATTCCAGTCTGTAACTCACTCCCGGGTATCTGTTATTGTATATATAAACCACCCCGAACCCCTCGATTAGATTCCAGTCTGTAACTCACTCCCGGGTATCTGTTATTGTATATATAAACCACCCCGAACCCCTCGATTAGATTCCAGTCTGTAACTCACTCCCAGGTATCTGTTATTCTATAGATAAACCACCCCCAACCCCTCGATTAGATTCCAGTCTTTAAATCACTCCCGGGTATCTGTTATTCTATATATAAACCACCCCGAACCCCTCAATTAGATTCCAGTCTGTAACTCACTCCCGGGTATCTGTTATTCTATATATAAACCACCCCGAACCCCTTGATTAGATTCCAGTCTGTAACTCACTCCCGGGTATCTGTTATTGTATATATAAACCACCCTGAACCCCTCGATTAGATTCCAGTCTGTAACTCACTCCCGGGTATCTGTTATTCTATACATAAACCACCCCGAACCCCTCGATTAGATTCCAGTCTGTAACTCACTCCCGGGTATCTGTTATTGTATATATAAACCACCCCGAACCCCTCGATTAGATTCCAGTCTGTAACTCACTCCCGGGTATCAGTTATTCTATATATAAACCACCCCCAACCCCTCGATTAGATTCCAGTCTGTAACTCACTCCCGGGTATCTGTTAATCTATATATAAACCACCCCGAACCCCTCGATTAGATTCCAGTCTGTAACTCACTCCCGGGTATCTGTTATTCTATATATAAACCACCCCGAACCCCTCGATTAGATTCCAGTCTGTAACTCACTCCCGGGTATCTGTTATTGTATATATAAACCACCCCAAACCCCTCGATTAGATTCCAGTCTGTAACTCACTCCCGGGTATCTGTTATTGTATATATAAACCACCCCGAACCCCTCGATTAGATTCCAGTCTGTAACTCACTCCCGGGTATCTGTTATTCTATATATAAACCACCCCGAACCCCTCGATTAGATTCCAGTCTGTAACTCACTCCCGGGTATCTGTTATTGTATATATAAACCACCCCGAACCCCTTGATTAGATTCCAGTCTGTAACTCACACCCGGGTATCTGTTATTCTATATATAAACCATCCCGAACCCCTCGATTAGATTCCAGTCTGTAACTCACTCCCGGGTATTTGTTATTCTATATATAAACCACCCCGAACCCCTCGATTATATTCCAGTCTGTAACTCACTCCCGGGTATCTGTTATTCTATATATAAACCACCCCAAACCCCTCGATTAGATTCCAGTCTGTAACTCACTCCCGGGTATCTGTTATTGTATATATAAACCACCCCGAATCCCTCGATTAGATTCCAGTCTGTAACTCACTCCCGGGTATCTGTTATTCTATATATAAACCACACCGAACCCCTTGATTAGATTCCAGTCTGTAACTCACTCCCGGGTATCTGTTACTCTATATATAAACCACCCCGAACCCCTCGATTAGATTCCAGTCTGTAACTCACTCCCGGGTATCTGTTATTGTATATATAAACCACCCCGAATCCCTCGATTAGATTCCAGTCTGTAACTCACTCCCGGGTATCTGTTATTGTATATATAAACCACCCCGAACCCTTTGATTAGATTCCAGTCTGTAACTCACTCCCGGGTATCTGTTATTCTATATATAAACCATCCCGAACCCCTCGATTAGATTCCAGTCTGTAACTCACTCCCGGGTATCTGTTATTGTATATATAAACCACCCCGAACCCCTCGATTAGATTCCAGTCTGTAACTCACTCCCGGGTATCTGTTATTGTATATATAAACCCCCCCAAACCCCTCTATTAGATTCCAGTCTGTAACTCACTCCCGGGTATCTGTTATTGTATATATAAACCACCCCGAACCCCTCGATTAGATTCCAGTCTGTAACTCACTCCCGGGTATCTGTTATTGTATATATAAACCCCCCCGAACCCCTCGATTAGATTCCAGTCTGTAACTCACTCCCGGATATCTGTTATTGTATATAGAAACCACCCCGAACCCCTCGATTAGATTCCAGTCTGTAACTCACTCCCGGGTATCTGTTATTGTATATATAAACCACCCCGAACCCCTCGATTAGATTCCAGTCTGTAACTCACTCCCGGGTATCTGTTATTGTATATATAAACCACCCCGAACCCCTCGATTAGATTCCAGTCTGTAACTCACGCCCGGGTATCTGTTATTGTATATATAAACCACCCCGAACCCCTCGAATAGATTCCAGTCTGTAACTCACTCCCGGGTATCTGTTATTCTATATATAAACCACCCCGAACCCCTTGATTAGATTCCAGTCTGTAACTCACTCCCGGGTATCTGTTATTCTATATATAAACCACCCCGAACCCCTTGATTAGATTCCAGTCTGTAACTCACTCCCGGGTATCTGTTATTCTATATATAAACCACCCCGAACCCCTCGATTAGATTCCAGTCTGTAACTCACTCCCGGGTATCTGTTATTCTATATATAAACCACCCTGAACCCCTCGATTAGATTCCAGTCTGTAACTCACTCCCGGGTATCTGTTATTGTATATATAAACCACCCCGAACCCCTCGATTAGATTCCAGTCTGTAACTCACTCCCGGGTATCTGTTATTCTATATATAAACCACCACGAACCCCTCGGTTAGATTCCAGTCTGTACCTCACTCCCGGGTATCTGTTATTGTATATATAAACCACCCCGAACCCCTCGATTAGATTCCAGTCTGTAACTCACTCCCGGGTATCTGTTATTCTATATATAAACCACCCCGAACCCCTCGATTATATTCCAGTCTGTAACTCACTCCCGGGTATCTGTTATTGTATATATAAACCACCCCGAACCCCTCGATTAGATTCCAGTCTGTAACTCACTCCCGGGTATCTGTTATTGTATATATAAACCCCCCCGAACCCCTCGATTAGATTCCAGTCTGTAACTCACTCCCGGGTATCTGTTATTCTATATATAAACCACCCCGAACCCCTCTATTAGATTCCAGTCTGTAACCCACTCCCGGGTATCTGTTATTCTATATATAAACCACCCCGAACCCCTCGATTAGATTCCAGTCTGTAACTCACTCCCGGGTATCTGTTATTCTATATATAAACCACCCCGAACCCCTCGATTAGATTCCAGTCTGTAACTCACTCCTGGGTATCTGTTATTGTATATATAAACCACCCCGAACCCCTCGATTAGATTCCAGTCTGTAACTCACTCCCGGGTATCTGTTATTTTATATATAAACCACCCCGAACCCCTCGATTAGATTCCAGTCTGTAACTCACTCCCGGGCATCTGGTATTGTATATATAAACCACCCCGAACCCCTCGATTAGATTCCAGTCTGTAACTCACTCCCGGGTATCTGTTATTGTATATATAAACCACCCCGAACCCCTCGATTAGATTCCAGTCTGTAACTCACTCCCGGGTATCTGTTATTGTATATATAAACCACCCCGAACCCCTCGATTAGATTCCAGTCTGTAACTCACTCCCGGGTATCTGTTATTCTATATATAAACCATCCCGAACCGCTCGATTAGATTCCAGTCTGTAACTCACTCCCGGGTATCTGTTATTCTATATATAAACCATCCCGAGCCCCTCGATTAGATTCCAGTCTGTATATCACTCCCGGGAATCTGTTATTCTATATATAAACCATCCCGAACCCCTCGATTAGATTCCAGTCTTAACTCACTCCCGGGTATCTGTTATTCTATATATAAACCATCCCGAACCCCTCGATTAGATTCCAGTCTGTAACTCACTCCCGGGTATCTGTTATTCTCTATATAAACCATCCCGAACCCCTCGATTAGATTCCAGTCTGTAACTCACTCCCAGGTATCTGTTATTCTACATATAAACCACCCCCAACCCCTCGATTAGATTCCAGTCTGTAACTCACTCCCGGGTATCTGTTATTCTCTATATAAACCATCCTGAACTCCTCAGTTAGATTCCAGTCTGTAACTCACTCCCGGGTATCTGTTATTCCATATATAAACCACCCCGAACCCCTCGATTAGATTCCAGTCTGTAACTCACTCCCGGGTATCTCTTATTCTACATATAAACCACCCCGACCCCTCGATTAGATTCCAGTCTGTAACTCACTTCCAGGTATCTGTTATTCTATATACAAACCATCCTGATCGCCTCGATTATATTCCAGTCTGTAGTTCACTCCCGAGTATCTGTTATTCTATATAAAACACCCCGAAACCCTCGATTAGGTTCTGGACTGTGACTCACTCCTGGGTATCTGTTATTCTATATATAAACCATCCTGCTCCCCTCGATTAGATTCCAGTCTGTAACTCACTCCCGGGTATCTGTTATTCTATATATAAACCACCCCGAACATCTCGATTAGATTCCAGCCTGTAACTCACTCCCTGGTATCTGTTATTGTAAATATAAACCATCCTGATACCCTCGATTAGATTCCAATCTGTAATTCACTCCCGGTTATCTGTTATTCTATGGATAAACCATCCTGATCCCCTGCATTAGATTCCAGTCTGTAACTCACTCCCAGGTATCTGTTATTCCATATATAAACCATCCCGAAACCCTCGATTCGCTTCCAGTCTGTAACTCACTCCCAGGTATCTGTTATTCTCTATATAAACCATCCCGAAACACTCGAAGATACTCCAATATGTAACTCACTCCCGGGTATCTGTTATTCTATATATAAACCAACCTGAACCCCTCGAATAGATTCCAGTCTGTAACTCACTCCCGGGTATCTGTTATTCTATATATAAACCATCCTGATCCCCTCGATTAGATTCCAGTCTTAACTCACTCCCGGGTATCTGTTATTCTATATATAAACCATCCCGAACCCCTCGATTAGATTCCAGTCTGTAACTCACTCCCGGGTATCTGTTATTCTCTATATAAACCATCCCGAACCCCTCGATTAGATTCCAGTCTGTAACTCACTCCCAGGTATCTGTTATTCTACATATAAACCACCCCCAACCCCTCGATTAGATTCCAGTCTGTAACTCACTCCCGGGTATCTGTTATTCTCTATATAAACCATCCTGAACTCCTCAGTTAGATTCCAGTCTGTAACTCACTCCCGGGTATCTGTTATTCCATATATAAACCACCCCGAACCCCTCGATTAGATTCCAGTCTGTAACTCACTCCCGGGTATCTCTTATTCTACATATAAACCACCCCGACCCCTCGATTAGATTCCAGTCTGTAACTCACTTCCAGGTATCTGTTATTCTATATACAAACCATCCTGATCGCCTCGATTATATTCCAGTCTGTAGTTCACTCCCGAGTATCTGTTATTCTATATAAAACACCCCGAAACCCTCGATTAGGTTCTGGACTGTAACTCACTCCTGGGTATCTGTTATTCTATATATAAACCATCCTGCTCCCCTCGATTAGATTCCAGTCTGTAACTCACTCCCGGGTATCTGTTATTCTATATATAAACCACCCCGAACAGCTCGATTAGATTCCAGCCTGTAACTCACTCCCTGGTATCTGTTATTGTAAATATAAACCATCCTGATACCCTCGATTAGATTCCAATCTGTAACTCACTCCCGGTTATCTGTTATTCTATGGATAAACCATCCTGATCCCCTGCATTAGATTCCAGTCTGTAACTCACTCCCAGGTATCTGTTATTCCATATATAAACCATCCCGAAACCCTCGATTCGCTTCCAGTCTGTAACTCACTCCCAGGTATCTGTTATTCTCTATATAAACCATCCCGAAACACTCGAAGATACTCCAATATGTAACTCACTCCCGGGTATCTGTTATTCTATATATAAACCAACCTGAACCCCTCGAATAGATTCCAGTCTGTAACTCACTCCCGGGTATCTGTTATTCTATATATAAACCATCCTGATCCCCTCGATTAGATTCCAATCTGTAACTCACTCCCGGGTATCTGTTATTCTATATATAAACCACCCTGAATCCCTCGATTAGATTCCAATCTGTAACTCACTCCCGGGTATCTGTTATTCTATATATAAACCACCCTGAATCCCTCGATTAGATTCCAGTCTGTAACTCACTCCCGGATATCTGTTATTCTATATATAAACCATCCTGAATCCCTCGATTAGATTCCAATCTGTAACTCACTCCCGGGTATCTGTTATTCTATATATAAACCACCCTGAATCCCTCGATTAGATTCCGGTCTGTCACTCACTCCCGGGTATCTGTTATTCTATATATAAACCACCCTGAACCCCTCGATTAGATTCCAATCTGTAACTCACTCCCGGGTATCTGTTATTCTATATATAAACCATCCTGATCCCCTCGAGTAGATTCCAGTCTGTAACTCACTCCCAGGTATCTGTTAGTCTATATTTAAACCATCCCAAAACCCTCGAAAAGATTCCAGTCTGTAACTCACTCCCGAGTATCTGTTATTCTGTGTATAAACCATCCCGAACCCCTCGAATATATTCCAGTCTGTAACTCACTCCCGGGTATCTGTTATTCTATATATAAACCATCCCGAACCCCTCGATTAGATTCCAGTCTGTAACTCACTCCCGGGTATCTGTTATTCTGTGTATAAACCACCCGGAAACCCTTGATGAGATTCCAGTCTGTAACTCACTCCTGGGTATCTGTTATTCTATATATAAACCACCCCGAACCCCTCGATTAGATTCCAGTCTGTAACTCACTCCCAGGTATCTGTTAGTCTATATTTAAACCATCCCAAAACCCTCGAAAAGATTCCAGTCTGTACCTCACTCCCAGGTATCTGTTATTCTCTATATAAACCATCCCGAACCCCTCGATTAGATTACAGTCTGTAACTCACTCCCGGGTATCTGTTATTCTCTATATAAACCACACTGAACCCCTCGATTAGATTACAGTCTGTAACTCACTCCCAGGTATCTGTTATTCTATATATAAACCATCCTGATCCCCTCGATTAGATTCCAATCTGTTACTCACTCCCGGGCATCTGTTATTCTATATATAAACCACCCTGAATCCCTCGATTAGATTCCAATCTGTAACTCACTCCCGGGTATCTGTTATTCTATATATAAACCACCCTGAATCCCTCGATTAGATTCCAGTCTGTAACTCACTCCCGGGTATCTGTTATTCTATATATAAACCATCCTGATCCCCTCGATTAGATTCCAATCTGTAACTCACTCCCGGGTATCTATTATTCTATATATAAACCACCCTGAATCCCTCGATTAGATTCCAATCTGTAACTCACTCCCGGGTATCTGTTATTCTATATATAAACCACCCTGAATCCCTCGATTAGATTCCAGTCTGTAACTCACTCCCGGATATCTGTTATTCTATATATAAACCATCCTGATCCCCTCGATTAGATTCCAATCTGTAACTCACTCCCGGGTATCTGTTATTCTATATATAAACCACCCTGAATCCCTCGATTAGATTCCGGTCTGTCACTCACTCCCGGGTATCTGTTATTCTATATATAAACCACCCTGAACCCCTCGATTAGATTCCAATCTGTAACTCACTCCCGGGTATCTGTTATTCTATATATAAACCATCCTGATCCCCTCGAGTAGATTCCAGTCTGTAACTCACTCCCAGGTATCTGTTAGTCTATATTTAAACCATCCCAAAACCCTCGAAAAGATTCCAGTCTGTAACTCACTCCCGAGTATCTGTTATTCTGTGTATAAACCATCCCGAACCCCTCGAATATATTCCAGTCTGTAACTCACTCCCGGGTATCTGTTATTCTATATATAAACCACCCCGAACCCCTCGATTAGATTCCAGTCTGTAACTCACTCCCGGATATCTGTTATTCTATATATAAACCACCCCGAACCCCTCGATTAGATTCCAGTCTATATCTCACTCCCAGGTATCTGTTATTCTATATATAAACCATCCCGAACCCCTCGATTAGATTCCAGTCTGTAACTCACTCCCGGGTATCTGTTATTCTGTGTATAAACCACCCGGAAATCCTCGATTAGATTCCAGTCTGTAACTCACTCCCAGGTATCTGTTAGTCTATATTTAAACCATCCCAAAACCCTCGCAAAGATTCCAGTCTGTACCTCACTCCCAGGTATCTGTTATTCTCTATATAAACCATCCCGAACCCCTCGATTAGATTACAGTCTGTAACTCACTCGCGGGTATCTGTTATTCTCTATATAAACCACACTGAACCCCTCGATTAGATTACAGTCTGTAACTCACTCCCAGGTATCTGTTATTCTATATATAAACCACCCCAAACCCCTCGATTAGATTCCAGTCTGTAACTCACTCCCGGGTATCTGTTATTCTATATATAAACCACCCCGAACCCCTCGATTAGATTCCAGTCTGTACCTCACTCCCAGGTATCTGTTATTCTCTATATAAACCATCCCGAACCCCTCGATTAGATTCCAGTCTGTAACTCACTCCCGGGTATCTGTTATTCTCTATATAAACCACACTGAACCCCTCGATTAGATTCCAGTCTGTAACTCACTCCCGGGTATCTGTTATTCTATATATAAACCACCCCCAACCCCTCGATTAGATTCCAGTCTGTAACTCACTCCCGGGTATCTGTTATTCTATATATAAACCACCCCGAACCCCTCGATTAGATTCCAGTCTGTAACTCACTCCCGGGTATCTGTTATTCTATATATAAACCACCCCCAACCCCTCGATTAGATTCCAGTCTGTAACTCACTCCCGGGTTTCTGTTATTCTATATATAAACCACCCTGAACCCCTCGATTAGATTCCAGTCTGTAACTCACTCCCGGGTTTCTGTTATTCTATATATAAACCACCCCGAACCCCTCGATTAGATTCCAGTCTGTAACTCACTCCCGGGTATCTGTTATTGTATATATAAACCACCCCGAACCCCTCGATTAGATTCCAGTCTGTAACTCACTCCCAGGTATCTGTTATTCTATAGATAAACCACCCCCAACCCCTTGATTAGATTCCAGTCTTTAAATCACTCCCGGGTATCTGCTTTTCTATATATAAACCACCCCGAAACCGTCAATTAGATTCCAGTCTGTAACTCACTCCCGGGTATCTGTTATTCTATATATAAACCACCCCCAACCCCTCGATTAGATTCCAGTCTGTAACTCACTCCCGGGTATCTGTTATTGTATATATAAACCACCCCGAACCCCTCGATTAGATTCCAGTCTGTAACTCACTCCCGGGTATCAGTTATTCTATATATAAACCACCCCCAACCCCTCGATTAGATTCCAGTCTGTAACTCACTCCCGGGTTTCTGTTATTCTCTATATAAACCATCCCGAACCCCTCGATTAGATTCCAGTCTGTAACTCACTCCCGGGTATCTGTTATTGTATATATAAACCACCCCGAACCCCTCGATTAGATTCCAGTCGGTAACTCACGCCCGGGTATCTGTTAATGTATATATAAACCACCCCGAACCCCTCGATTAGATTCCAGTCTGTAACTCACTCCCGGGTATCTGTTATTCTATATATAAACCACCCCGAACCCCTTGATTAGATTCCAGTCTGTAACTCACTCCCGGGTTTCTGTTATTCTATATATAAACCATCCTGATCCCCTCGATTAGATTCCAATCTGTAACTCACTCCCGGGTATCTGTTATTCTATATATAAACCACCCTGAATCCCTCGATTAGATTCCAATCTGTAACTCACTCCCGGGTATCTGTTATTCTATATATAAACCACCCTGAATCCCTCGATTAGATTCCAGTCTGTAACTCACTCCCGGATATCTGTTATTCTATATATAAACCATCCTGAATCCCTCGATTAGATTCCAATCTGTAACTCACTCCCGGGTATCTGTTATTCTATATATAAACCACCCTGAATCCCTCGATTAGATTCCGGTCTGTCACTCACTCCCGGGTATCTGTTATTCTATATATAAACCACCCTGAACCCCTCGATTAGATTCCAATCTGTAACTCACTCCCGGGTATCTGTTATTCTATATATAAACCATCCTGATCCCCTCGAGTAGATTCCAGTCTGTAACTCACTCCCAGGTATCTGTTAGTCTATATTTAAACCATCCCAAAACCCTCGAAAAGATTCCAGTCTGTAACTCACTCCCGAGTATCTGTTATTCTGTGTATAAACCATCCCGAACCCCTCGAATATATTCCAGTCTGTAACTCACTCCCGGGTATCTGTTATTCTATATATAAACCATCCCGAACCCCTCGATTAGATTCCAGTCTGTAACTCACTCCCGGGTATCTGTTATTCTGTGTATAAACCACCCGGAAACCCTTGATGAGATTCCAGTCTGTAACTCACTCCTGGGTATCTGTTATTCTATATATAAACCACCCCGAACCCCTCGATTAGATTCCAGTCTGTAACTCACTCCCAGGTATCTGTTAGTCTATATTTAAACCATCCCAAAACCCTCGAAAAGATTCCAGTCTGTACCTCACTCCCAGGTATCTGTTATTCTCTATATAAACCATCCCGAACCCCTCGATTAGATTACAGTCTGTAACTCACTCCCGGGTATCTGTTATTCTCTATATAAACCACACTGAACCCCTCGATTAGATTACAGTCTGTAACTCACTCCCAGGTATCTGTTATTCTATATATAAACCATCCTGATCCCCTCGATTAGATTCCAATCTGTTACTCACTCCCGGGCATCTGTTATTCTATATATAAACCACCCTGAATCCCTCGATTAGATTCCAATCTGTAACTCACTCCCGGGTATCTGTTATTCTATATATAAACCACCCTGAATCCCTCGATTAGATTCCAGTCTGTAACTCACTCCCGGGTATCTGTTATTCTATATATAAACCATCCTGATCCCCTCGATTAGATTCCAATCTGTAACTCACTCCCGGGTATCTATTATTCTATATATAAACCACCCTGAATCCCTCGATTAGATTCCAATCTGTAACTCACTCCCGGGTATCTGTTATTCTATATATAAACCACCCTGAATCCCTCGATTAGATTCCAGTCTGTAACTCACTCCCGGATATCTGTTATTCTATATATAAACCATCCTGATCCCCTCGATTAGATTCCAATCTGTAACTCACTCCCGGGTATCTGTTATTCTATATATAAACCACCCTGAATCCCTCGATTAGATTCCGGTCTGTCACTCACTCCCGGGTATCTGTTATTCTATATATAAACCACCCTGAACCCCTCGATTAGATTCCAATCTGTAACTCACTCCCGGGTATCTGTTATTCTATATATAAACCATCCTGATCCCCTCGAGTAGATTCCAGTCTGTAACTCACTCCCAGGTATCTGTTAGTCTATATTTAAACCATCCCAAAACCCTCGAAAAGATTCCAGTCTGTAACTCACTCCCGAGTATCTGTTATTCTGTGTATAAACCATCCCGAACCCCTCGAATATATTCCAGTCTGTAACTCACTCCCGGGTATCTGTTATTCTATATATAAACCACCCCGAACCCCTCGATTAGATTCCAGTCTGTAACTCACTCCCGGATATCTGTTATTCTATATATAAACCACCCCGAACCCCTCGATTAGATTCCAGTCTATATCTCACTCCCAGGTATCTGTTATTCTATATATAAACCATCCCGAACCCCTCGATTAGATTCCAGTCTGTAACTCACTCCCGGGTATCTGTTATTCTGTGTATAAACCACCCGGAAATCCTCGATTAGATTCCAGTCTGTAACTCACTCCCAGGTATCTGTTAGTCTATATTTAAACCATCCCAAAACCCTCGCAAAGATTCCAGTCTGTACCTCACTCCCAGGTATCTGTTATTCTCTATATAAACCATCCCGAACCCCTCGATTAGATTACAGTCTGTAACTCACTCGCGGGTATCTGTTATTCTCTATATAAACCACACTGAACCCCTCGATTAGATTACAGTCTGTAACTCACTCCCAGGTATCTGTTATTCTATATATAAACCACCCCAAACCCCTCGATTAGATTCCAGTCTGTAACTCACTCCCGGGTATCTGTTATTCTATATATAAACCACCCCGAACCCCTCGATTAGATTCCAGTCTGTACCTCACTCCCAGGTATCTGTTATTCTCTATATAAACCATCCCGAACCCCTCGATTAGATTCCAGTCTGTAACTCACTCCCGGGTATCTGTTATTCTCTATATAAACCACACTGAACCCCTCGATTAGATTCCAGTCTGTAACTCACTCCCGGGTATCTGTTATTCTATATATAAACCACCCCCAACCCCTCGATTAGATTCCAGTCTGTAACTCACTCCCGGGTATCTGTTATTCTATATATAAACCACCCCGAACCCCTCGATTAGATTCCAGTCTGTAACTCACTCCCGGGTATCTGTTATTCTATATATAAACCACCCCCAACCCCTCGATTAGATTCCAGTCTGTAACTCACTCCCGGGTTTCTGTTATTCTATATATAAACCACCCTGAACCCCTCGATTAGATTCCAGTCTGTAACTCACTCCCGGGTTTCTGTTATTCTATATATAAACCACCCCGAACCCCTCGATTAGATTCCAGTCTGTAACTCACTCCCGGGTATCTGTTATTGTATATATAAACCACCCCGAACCCCTCGATTAGATTCCAGTCTGTAACTCACTCCCAGGTATCTGTTATTCTATAGATAAACCACCCCCAACCCCTTGATTAGATTCCAGTCTTTAAATCACTCCCGGGTATCTGCTTTTCTATATATAAACCACCCCGAAACCGTCAATTAGATTCCAGTCTGTAACTCACTCCCGGGTATCTGTTATTCTATATATAAACCACCCCCAACCCCTCGATTAGATTCCAGTCTGTAACTCACTCCCGGGTATCTGTTATTGTATATATAAACCACCCCGAACCCCTCGATTAGATTCCAGTCTGTAACTCACTCCCGGGTATCAGTTATTCTATATATAAACCACCCCCAACCCCTCGATTAGATTCCAGTCTGTAACTCACTCCCGGGTTTCTGTTATTCTCTATATAAACCATCCCGAACCCCTCGATTAGATTCCAGTCTGTAACTCACTCCCGGGTATCTGTTATTGTATATATAAACCACCCCGAACCCCTCGATTAGATTCCAGTCGGTAACTCACGCCCGGGTATCTGTTAATGTATATATAAACCACCCCGAACCCCTCGATTAGATTCCAGTCTGTAACTCACTCCCGGGTATCTGTTATTCTATATATAAACCACCCCGAACCCCTTGATTAGATTCCAGTCTGTAACTCACTCCCGGGTTTCTGTTATTCTATATATAAACCATCCTGATCCCCTCAATTAGATTCCAGTCTGTAACTCACTTCCGGGTGTCTGTTAATCTATATATGAGAACAAGATTGATCAGGTGTGTGGTGGGGGTAGTCAGGGGAGAGTGGGGAGAGATCACACGTAAGCAAGTTCTTTTTCTAATTTTCCTCATTATTAATTCTGTGATCATCTTCCATCCTTTTGCTAATGCCATGCCATCCAGTGTAAACAATTTATCCCTCTTTACCTAACCATTACTCATTGTAACCTGGAACGCCCTTATCAGGTCATTTTTTGCTTCACAGCTCCAGGGTCCCGGGTTCGATTCCCGGCTCGGGTCACTGTCTGTGTGGAGTTTGCACATTCTCCTCGTGTCTGCATGGGTTTCCTCCGGGTGCTCTGGTTTCCTCCCACAGTCCAAAGATGTGCGGGTTAGGTTGATTGGCCAGGTTAAAAATTGCCCCTTAGAGTCCTGGGATGCGTAGGTTAGAGGGATTAGCGGGTAAATATGTGGGGATAGGGCCTGGGTGGGATTGTGGTCGGTGCAGACTCGATGGGCCGAATGGCCTCCTTCTGCACTGTAGGGTTTCTATGTTTTCTATGATTTCTATGATATAAACCACCCCGAACCCCTCAATTAGATTCCAGTCTGTAACTCACTCCCAGGTATCTGTTATTTTATATATAAACCACCCTGAACCCCTCGATTAGATTCCAGTCTATAACTCACTCCGAGGTATCTGTTATTCTATATATAAACCACCCCAAACCCCTCAATTAGATTCCAGTCTGTAACTCACTCCCGGGTATCTGTTACTCTATATATAAACCACCCCGAACCCCTCGATTAGATTCCAGTCTGTAACTCACTCCCGGGTATCTGTTATTCTATATATAAACCACCCTGAACCCCTCGATGAGATTCCAGTCTGTAACTCACTCCCGGGTATCTGTTATTGTATATATAAACCACCCCGAACCCCTCGATTAGATTCCAGTCTGTAACTCACTCCCGGGTATCTGTTATTGTATATATAAACCACCCCGAACCCCTCGATTAGATTCCAGTCTGTAACTCACTCCCGGGTATCTGTTATTGTATATATAAACCACCCCGAACCCCTTGATTAGATTCCAGTCTGTAACTCACACCCGGGTATCTGTTATTCTATATATAAACCATCCCGAACCCCTCGATTAGATTCCAGTCTGTAACTCACTCCCGGGTATTTGTTATTCGATATATAAACCACCCCGAACCCCTCGATGAGATTCCAGTCTGTAACTCACTCCCGGGTATCTGTTATTGTATATATAAACCACCCTGAACCCCTCGATTAGATTCCAGTCTGTAACTCACTCCCGGGTATCTGTTATTCTATATATAAACCACCCCCAACCCCTCGATTAGATTCCAGTCTGTAACTCACTCCCGGGTATCTGTTATTGTATATATAAACCACCCCGAACCCCTCGATTAGATTCCAGTCTTTAAATCACTCCCGGGTATCTGTTATTCTATATATAAACCACCCCGAACCCCTCAATTAGATTCCAGTCTGTAACTCACTCCCGGGTATCTGTTATTCTATATATAAACCACCCCCAACCCCTCGATGAGATTCCAGTCTGTAACTCACTCCCGGGTATCTGTTATTGTATATATAAACCACCCCGAACCCCTCGATTAGATTCCAGTCTGTAACTCACTCCCGGGTATCAGTTATTCTATATATAAACCACCCCCAACCCCTCGATTAGATTCCAGTCTGTAACTCACTCCCGGGTATCTGTTAATCTATATATAAACCACCCCGAACCCCTCGATTAGATTCCAGTCTGTAACTCACTCCCGGGTATCTGTTATTCTATATATAAACCACCCCGAACCCCTCGATTAGATTCCAGTCTGTAACTCACTCCCGGGTATCTGTTATTGTATATATAAACCACCCCAAACCCCTCGATTAGATTCCAGTCTGTAACTCACTCCCGGGTATCTGTTATTGTATATATAAACCACCCCGAACCCCTCGATTAGATTCCAGTCTGTAACTCACTCCCGGGTATCTGTTATTGTATATATAAACCACCCCGAACCCCTCGATTAGATTCCAGTCTGTAACTCACTCCCGGGTTTCTGTTATTCTATATATAAACCATCCTGAACCCCTCGATTAGATTCCAGTCTGTAACTCACTCCCGGGTTTCTGTTATTCTCTATATAAACCATCCCGAACCCCTCGATTAGATTCCAGTCTGTAACTCACTCCCGGGTATCTGTTATTCTATATATAAACCACCCCGAACCCCTCGATTAGATTCCAGTCTGTAACTCACTCCGGGGTATCTGTTATTCTGTATATAAACCACCCCGAACCCCTCGATTAGATTCCAGTCTGTACCTCACTCCCAGGTATCTGTTATTCTATATATAAACCACCCTGAACCCCTCGATTAGATTCCAGTCTGTACCTCACTCCCAGGTATCTGTTATTCTGTATATAAACCACCCCGAGCCCCTCAATTAGATTTCAGTCTGTAACTCACTCCCAGTTATCTGTTATTTTATATATAAACCACCCTGAACCCCTCGATTAGATTCCAGTCTGTAACTCACTCCCGGGTATCTGTTATTCTATATATAAACCACCCCGAAACCCTCGATTAGATTCCAGTCTGTAACTCACTCCGGGGTATCTGTTATTCTGTATATAAACCACCCCGAACCCCTCGATTATATTCCAGTCTGTACCTCACTCCCAGGTATCTGTTATTCTATATATAAACCACCCTGAACCCCTCGATTAGATTCCAGTCTGTACCTCACTCCCAGGTATCTGTTATTCTGTATATAAACCACCCCGAGCCCCTCAATTAGATTTCAGTCTGTAACTCACTCCCAGTTATCTGTTATTTTATATATAAACCACCCTGAACCCCTCGATTAGATTCCAGTCTGTAACTCACTCCCGGGTATCTGTTATTCTATATATAAACCACCCCGAACCCCTTGATTAGATTCCAGTCTGTAACTCACTCCCGGGTTTCTGTTATTCTATATATAAACCATCCTGATCCCCTCAATGAGATTCCAGTCTGTAACTCACTTCCGGGTGTCTGTTAATCTATATATGAGAACAAGATTGATCAGGTGTGTGGTGGGGGTAGTCTGGGGAGAGTGGGGAGAGATCACACGTAAGCAATTCTTTTTCTAATTTTCCTCATTGTTAATTCTGTGATCATCTTCCATCCTTTTGCTAATGCCATGCCATCCAGTGTAAACAATTTATCCCTCTTTACCTAACCATTACTCATTGTAACCTGGAACGCCCTTATCAGGTCATTTTTTGCTTCACAGCTCCAGGGTCCCGGGTTCGATTCCCGGCTCGGGTCACTGTCTGTGTGGAGTTTGCACATTCTCCTCGTGTCTGCGTGGGTTTCCTCCGGGTGCTCTGGTTTCCTCCCACAGTCCAAAGATGTGCGGGTTAGGTTGATTGGCCAGGTTAAAAATTGCCCCTTAGAGTCCTGGGATGCGTAGGTTAGAGGGATTAGCGGGTAAATATGTGGGGATAGGGCCTGGGTGGGATTGTGGTCGGTGCAGACTCGATGGGCCGAATGGCCTCCTTCTGCACTGTAGGGTTTCTATGTTTTCTATGATTTCTATGATATAAACCACCCCGAACCCCTCAATTAGATTCCAGTCTGTAACTCACTCCCAGGTATCTGTTATTTTATATATAAACCACCCTGAACCCCTCGATTAGATTCCAGTCTATAACTCACTCCGAGGTATCTGTTATTCTATATATAAACCACCCCGAACCCCTCAATTAGATTCCAGTCTGTAACTCACTCCCGGGTATCTGTTACTCTATATATAAACCACCCCGAACCCCTCGATTAGATTCCAGTCTGTAACTCACTCCCGGGTATCTGTTATTCTATAGATAAACCACCCTGAACCCCTCGATGAGATTCCAGTCTGTAACTCACTCCCGGGTATCTGTTATTGTATATATAAACCACCCCGAACCCCTCGATTAGATTCCAGTCTGTAACTCACTCCCGGGTATCTGTTATTCTATAGATAAACCACCCCCAACCCCTCGATTAGATTCCAGTCTTTAAATCACTCCCGGGTATCTGCTTTTCTATATATAAACCACCCCGAACCCCTCAATTAGATTCCAGTCTGTAACTCACTCCCGGGTATCTGTTATTCTATATATAAACCACCCCCAACCCCTCGATTAGATTCCAGTCTGTAACTCACTCCCGGGTATCTGTTATTGTATATATAAACCACCCCGAACCCCTCGATTAGATTCCAGTCTGTAACTCACTCCCGGGTATCAGTTATTCTATATATAAACCACCCCCAACCCCTCGATTAGATTCCAGTCTGTAACTCACTCCCGGGTTTCTGTTATTCTCTATATAAACCATCCCGAACCCCTCGATTAGATTCCAGTCTGTAACTCACTCCCGGGTATCTGTTATTGTATATATAAACCACCCCGAACCCCTCGATTAGATTCCAGTCGGTAACTCACGCCCGGGTATCTGTTAATGTATATATAAACCACCCCGAACCCCTCGATTAGATTCCAGTCTGTAACTCACTCCCGGGTATCTGTTATTCTATATATAAACCACCCCGAACCCCTTGATTAGATTCCAGTCTGTAACTCACTCCCGGGTTTCTGTTATTCTATATATAAACCATCCTGATCCCCTCAATTAGATTCCAGTCTGTAACTCACTTCCGGATGTCTGTTAATCTATATATGAGAACAAGATTGATCAGGTGTGTGGTGGGGGTAGTCAGGGGAGAGTGGGGAGAGATCACACGTAAGCAAGTTCTTTTTCTAATTTTCCTCATTATTAATTCTGTGATCATCTTCCATCCTTTTGCTAATGCCATGCCATCCAGTGTAAACAATTTATCCCTCTTTACCTAACCATTACTCATTGTAACCTGGAACGCCCTTATCAGGTCATTTTTTGCTTCACAGCTCCAGGGTCCCGGGTTCGATTCCCGGCTCGGGTCACTGTCTGTGTGGAGTTTGCACATTCTCCTCGTGTCTGCGTGGGTTTCCTCCGGGTGCTCTGGTTTCCTCCCACAGTCCAAAGATGTGCGGGTTAGGTTAATTGGCCAGGTTAAAAATTGCCCCTTAGAGTCCTGGGATGCGTAGGTTAGAGGGATTAGCGGGTAAATATGTGGGGATAGGGCCTGGGTGGGATTGTGGTCGGTGCAGACTCGATGGGCCGAATGGCCTCCTTCTGCACTGTAGGGTTTCTATGTTTTCTATGATTTCTATGATATAAACCACCCCGAACCCCTCAATTAGATTCCAGTCTGTAACTCACTCCCAGGTATCTGTTATTTTATATATAAACCACCCTGAACCCCTCGATTAGATTCCAGTCTATAACTCACTCCGAGGTATCTGTTATTCTATATATAAACCACCCCAAACCCCTCAATTAGATTCCAGTCTGTAACTCACTCCCGGGTATCTGTTACTCTATATATCAACCACCGCGAACCCCTCGATTAGATTCCAGTCTGTAACTCACTCCCGGGTATCTGTTATTCTATATATAAACCACCCTGAACCCCTCGATGAGATTCCAGTCTGTAACTCACTCCCGGGTATCTGTTATTGTATATATAAACCACCCCGAACCCCTCGATTAGATTCCAGTCTGAAACTCACTCCCGGGTATCTGTTATTGTATATATAAACCACCCTGAACCCCTCGATTAGATTCCAGTCTGTAACTCACTCCCGGGTATCTGTTATTGTATATATAAACCACCCCGAACCCCTTGATTAGATTCCAGTCTGTAACTCACACCCGGGTATCTGTTATTCTATATATAAACCATCCCGAACCCCTCGATTAGATTCCAGTCTGTAACTCACTCCCGGGTATTTGTTATTCTATATATAAACCACCCCGAACCCCTCGATGAGATTCCAGTCTGTAACTCACTCCCGGGTATCTGTTATTGTATATATAAACCACCCTGAACCCCTCGATTAGATTCCAGTCTGTAACTCACTCCCGGGTATCTGTTATTCTATATATAAACCACCCCCAACCCCTCGATTAGATTCCAGTCTGTAACTCACTCCCGGGTATCTGTTATTGTATATATAAACCACCCCGAACCCCTCGATTAGATTCCAGTCTGTAACTCACTCCCGGGTTTCTGTTATTCTATATATAAACCATCCTGAACCCCTCGATTAGATTCCAGTCTGTAACTCACTCCCGGGTTTCTGTTATTCTCTATATAAACCATCCCGAACCCCTCGATTAGATTCCAGTCTGTAACTCACTCCCGGGTATCTGTTATTCTATATATAAACCACCCCGAACCCCTCGATTAGATTCCAGTCTGTAACTCACTCCGGGGTATCTGTTATTCTGTATATAAACCACCCCGAACCCCTCGATTAGATTCCAGTCTGTACCTCACTCCCAGGTATCTGTTATTCTATATATAAACCACCCTGAACCCCTCGATTAGATTCCAGTCTGTACCTCACTCCCAGGTATCTGTTATTCTGTATATAAACCACCCCGAGCCCCTCAATTAGATTTCAGTCTGTAACTCACTCCCAGTTATCTGTTATTTTATATATAAACCACCCTGAACCCCTCGATTAGATTCCAGTCTGTAACTCACTCCCGGGTATCTGTTATTCTATATATAAACCACCCCGAAACCCTCGATTAGATTCCAGTCTGTAACTCACTCCGGGGTATCTGTTATTCTGTATATAAACCACCCCGAACCCCTCGATTAGATTCCAGTCTGTACCTCACTCCCAGGTATCTGTTATTCTATATATAAACCACCCTGAACCCCTCGATTAGATTCCAGTCTGTACCTCACTCCCAGGTATCTGTTATTCTGTATATAAACCACCCCGAGCCCCTCAATTAGATTTCAGTCTGTAACTCACTCCCAGTTATCTGTTATTTTATATATAAACCACCCTGAACCCCTCGATTAGATTCCAGTCTGTAACTCACTCCCGGGTATCTGTTATTCTATATATAAACCACCCCGAACCCCTTGATTAGATTCCAGTCTGTAACTCACTCCCGGGTTTCTGTTATTCTATATATAAACCATCCTGATCCCCTCAATGAGATTCCAGTCTGTAACTCACTTCCGGGTGTCTGTTAATCTATATATGAGAACAAGATTGATCAGGTGTGTGGTGGGGGTAGTCTGGGGAGAGTGGGGAGAGATCACACGTAAGCAATTCTTTTTCTAATTTTCCTCATTGTTAATTCTGTGATCATCTTCCATCCTTTTGCTAATGCCATGCCATCCAGTGTAAACAATTTATCCCTCTTTACCTAACCATTACTCATTGTAACCTGGAACGCCCTTATCAGGTCATTTTTTGCTTCACAGCTCCAGGGTCCCGGGTTCGATTCCCGGCTCGGGTCACTGTCTGTGTGGAGTTTGCACATTCTCCTCGTGTCTGCGTGGGTTTCCTCCGGGTGCTCTGGTTTCCTCCCACAGTCCAAAGATGTGCGGGTTAGGTTGATTGGCCAGGTTAAAAATTGCCCCTTAGAGTCCTGGGATGCGTAGTTTAGAGGGATTAGCGGGTAAATATGTGGGGATAGGGCCTGGGTGGGATTGTGGTCGGTGCAGACTCGATGGGCCGAATGGCCTCCTTCTGCACTGTAGGGTTTCTATGTTTTCTATGATTTCTATGATATAAACCACCCCGAACCCCTCAATTAGATTCCAGTCTGTAACTCACTCCCAGGTATCTGTTATTTTATATATAAACCACCCTGAACCCCTCGATTAGATTCCAGTCTATAACTCACTCCGAGGTATCTGTTATTCTATATATAAACCACCCCAAACCCCTCAATTAGATTCCAGTCTGTAACTCACTCCCGGGTATCTGTTACTCTATATATAAACCACCCCGAACCCCTCGATTAGATTCCAGTCTGTAACTCACTCCCGGGTATCTGTTATTCTATATATAAACCACCCTGAACCCCTCGATGAGATTCCAGTCTGTAACTCACTCCCGGGTATCTGTTATTGTATATATAAACCACCCCGAACCCCTCGATTAGATTCCAGTCTGTAACTCACTCCCGGGTATCTGTTATTGTATATATAAACCACCCCGAACCCCTCGATTAGATTCCAGTCTGTAACTCACTCCCGGGTATCCGTTATTGTATATATAAACCACCCCGAACCCCTTGATTAGATTCCAGTCTGTAACTCACACCCGGGTATCTGTTATTCTATATATAAACCATCCCGAACCCCTCGATTAGATTCCAGTCTGTAACTCACTCCCGGGTATTTGTTATTCTATATATAAACCACCCCGAACCCCTCGATTAGATTCCAGTCTGTAACTCACTCCCTGGTATCTGTTATTGTATATATAAACCACCCTGAACCCCTCGATTAGATTCCAGTCTGTAACTCACTCCCGGGTATCTGTTATTCTATATATAAACCACCCCCAACCCCTCGATTAGATTCCAGTCTGTAACTCACTCCCGGGTATCTGTTATTGTATATATAAACCACCCCGAACCCCTCGATTAGATTCCAGTCTTTAAATCACTCCCGGGTATCTGTTATTCTATATATAAACCACCCCGAACCCCTCAATTAGATTCCAGTCTGTAACTCACTCCCGGGTATCTGTTATTCTATATATAAACCACCCCCAACCCCTCGATGAGATTCCAGTCTGTAACTCACTCCCGGGTATCTGTTATTGTATATATAAACCACCCCGAACCCCTCGATTAGATTCCAGTCTGTAACTCACTCCCGGGTATCAGTTATTCTATATATAAACCACCCCCAACCCCTCGATTAGATTCCAGTCTGTAACTCACTCCCGGGTATCTGTTAATCTATATATAAACCACCCCGAACCCCTCGATTAGATTCCAGTCTGTAACTCACTCCCGGGTATCTGTTATTCTATATATAAACCACCCCGAACCCCTCGATTAGATTCCAGTCTGTAACTCACTCCCGGGTATCTGTTATTCTATATATAAACCACCCCAAACCCCTCGATTAGATTCCAGTCTGTAACTCACTCCCGGGTATCTGTTATTGTATATATAAACCACCCCGAACCCCTCGATTAGATTCCAGTCTGTAACTCACTCCCGGGTATCTGTTATTGTATATATAAACCACCCCGAACCCCTCGATTAGATTCCAGTCTGTAACTCACTCCCGGGTATCTGTTATTGTATATATAAACCACCCCGAACCCCTTGATTAGATTCCAGTCTGTAACTCACACCCGGGTATCTGTTATTCTATATATAAACCATCCCGAACCCCTCGATTAGATTCCAGTCTGTAACTCACTCCCGGGTATTTGTTATTTTATATATAGACCACCCCGAACCACTCGATTAGATTCCAGTCTGTAACTCACTCCCGGGTATCTGTTATTGTTTATATAAACCACCCTGAACCCCTCGATTAGATTCCAGTCTGTAACTCACTCCCGGGTATCTGTTATTCTATATATAAACCACCCCCAACCCCTCGATTAGATTCCAGTCTGTAACTCACTCCCGGGTATCTGTTATTGTATATATAAACCACCCCGAACCCCTCGATTAGATTCCAGTCTGTAACTCACTCCCGGGTATCTGTTATTGTATATATAAACCACCCCGAACCCCTCGATTAGATTCCAGTCTGTAACTCACGCCCGGGTATCTGTTAATGTATATATAAACCACCCCGAACCCCTCGATTAGATTCCAGTCTGTATCTCACTCCCGGGTATCTGTTATTCTATATATAAACCACCCCGAACCCCTTGATTAGATTCCAGTCTGTAACTCACTCCCGGGTTTCTGTTATTCTATATATAAACCATCCTGATCCCCTCAATTAGATTCCAGTCTGTAACTCACTTCCGGGTGTCTGTTAATCTGTATATGAGAACAAGATTGATCAGGTGTGTGGTGGGGGTAGTCAGGGGAGAGTGGGGAGAGATCACACGTAAGCAAGTTCTTTTTCTAATTTTCCTCATTATTAATTCTGTGATCATCTTCCATCCTTTTGCTAATGCCATGCCATCCAGTGTAAACAATTTATCCCACTTTACCTAACCATTACTCATTGTAACCTGGAACGCCCTTATCAGGTCATTTTTTGCTTCACAGCTCCAGGGTCCCGGGTTCGATTCCCGGCTCGGGTCACTGTCTGTGTGGAGTTTGCACATTCTCCTCGTGTCTGCGTGGGTTTCCTCCGGGTGCTCTGGTTTCCTCCCACAGTCCAAAGATGTGCGGGTTAGGTTGATTGGCCAGGTTAAAAATTGCCCCTTAGAGTCCTGGGATGCGTAGGTTAGAGGGATTAGCGGGTAAATATGTGGGGATAGGGCCTGGGTGGGATTGTGGTCGGTGCAGACTCGATGGGCCGAATGGCCTCCTTCTGCACTGTAGGGTTTCTATGTTTTCTATGATTTCTATGATATAAACCACCCCGAACCCCTCAATTAGATTCCAGTCTGTAACTCACTCCCAGGTATCTGTTATTTTATATATAAACCACCCTGAACCCCTCGATTAGATTCCAGTCTATAACTCACTCCGAGGTATCTGTTATTCTATATATAAACCACCCCAAACCCCTCAATTAGATTCCAGTCTGTAACTCACTCCCGGGTATCTGTTACTCTATATATAAACCATCCCGAACCCCGCGATTAGATTCCAGTCTGTAACTCACTCCCGGGTATCTGTTATTCTATATATAAACCACCCTGAACCCCTCGATGAGATTCCAGTCTGTAACTCACTCCCGGGTATCTGTTATTGTATATATAAACCACCCCGAACCCCTCGATTAGATTCCAGTCTGTAACTCACTCCCGGGTATCTGTTATTGTATATATAAACCACCCCGAACCCCTCGATTAGATTCCAGTCTGTAACTCACTCCCAGGTATCTGTTATTCTATAGATAAACCACCCCCAACCCCTCGATTAGATTCCAGTCTTTAAATCACTCCCGGGTATCTGTTATTCTATATATAAACCACCCCGAACCCCTCAATTAGATTCCAGTCTGTAACTCACTCCCGGGTATCTGTTATTCTATATATAAACCACCCCGAACCCCTTGATTAGATTCCAGTCTGTAACTCACTCCCGGGTATCTGTTATTGTATATATAAACCACCCTGAACCCCTCGATTAGATTCCAGTCTGTAACTCACTCCCGGGTATCTGTTATTCTATACATAAACCACCCCGAACCCCTCGATTAGATTCCAGTCTGTAACTCACTCCCGGGTATCTGTTATTGTATATATAAACCACCCCGAACCCCTCGATTAGATTCCAGTCTGTAACTCACTCCCGGGTATCAGTTATTCTATATATAAACCACCCCCAACCCCTCGATTAGATTCCAGTCTGTAACTCACTCCCGGGTATCTGTTAATCTATATATAAACCACCCCGAACCCCTCGATTAGATTCCAGTCTGTAACTCACTCCCGGGTATCTGTTATTCTATATATAAACCACCCCGAACCCCTCGATTAGATTCCAGTCTGTAACTCACTCCCGGGTATCTGTTATTCTATATATAAACCATCCCGAACCCCTCGATTAGATTCCAGTCTGTAACTCACTCCCGGGTATTTGTTATTTTATATATAGACCACCCCGAACCACTCGATTAGATTCCAGTCTGTAACTCACTCCCGGGTATCTGTTATTGTATATATAAACCACCCTGAACCCCTCGATTAGATTCCAGTCTGTAACTCACTCCCGGGTATCTGTTATTCTATATATAAACCACCCCCAACCCCTCGATTAGATTCCAGTCTGTAACTCACTCCCGGGTATCTGTTATTGTATATATAAACCACCCCGAACCCCTCGATTAGATTCCAGTCTGTAACTCACTCCCGGGTATCTGTTATTGTATATATAAACCACCCCGAACCCCTCGATTAGATTCCAGTCTGTAACTCACGCCCGGGTATCTGTTAATGTATATATAAACCACCCCGAAACCCTCGATTAGATTCCAGTCTGTATCTCACTCCCGGGTATCTGTTATTCTATATATAAACCACCCCGAACCCCTTGATTAGATTCCAGTCTGTAACTCACTCCCGGGTTTCTGTTATTCTATATATAAACCATCCTGATCCCCTCAATTAGATTCCAGTCTGTAACTCACTTCCGGGTGTCTGTTAATCTGTATATGAGAACAAGATTGATCAGGTGTGTGGTGGGGGTAGTCAGGGGAGAGTGGGGAGAGATCACACGTAAGCAAGTTCTTTTTCTAATTTTCCTCATTATTAATTCTGTGATCATCTTCCATCCTTTTGCTAATGCCATGCCATCCAGTGTAAACAATTTATCCCTCTTTACCTAACCATTACTCATTGTAACCTGGAACGCCCTTATCAGGTCATTTTTTGCTTCACAGCTCCAGGGTCCCGGGTTCGATTCCCGGCTCGGGTCACTGTCTGTGTGGAGTTTGCACATTCTCCTCGTGTCTGCGTGGGTTTCCTCCGGGTGCTCTGGTTTCCTCCCACAGTCCAAAGATGTGCGGGTTAGGTTGATTGGCCAGGTTAAAAATTGCCCCTTAGAGTCCTGGGATGCGTAGGTTAGAGGGATTAGCGGGTAAATATGTGGGGATAGGGCCTGGGTGGGATTGTGGTCGGTGCAGACTCGATGGGCCGAATGGCCTCCTTCTGCACTGTAGGGTTTCTATGTTTTCTATGATTTCTATGATATAAACCACCCCGAACCCCTCAATTAGATTCCAGTCTGTAACTCACTCCCAGGTATCTGTTATTTTATATATAAACCACCCTGAACCCCTCGATTAGATTCCAGTCTATAACTCACTCCGAGGTATCTGTTATTCTATATATAAACCACCCCAAACCCCTCAATTAGATTCCAGTCTGTAACTCACTCCCGGGTATCTGTTACTCTATATATAAACCATCCCGAACCCCGCGATTAGATTCCAGTCTGTAACTCACTCCCGGGTATCTGTTATTCTATATATAAACCACCCTGAACCCCTCGATGAGATTCCAGTCTGTAACTCACTCCCGGGTATCTGTTATTGTATATATAAACCACCCCGAACCCCTCGATTAGATTCCAGTCTGTAACTCACTCCCGGGTATCTGTTATTGTATATATAAACCACCCCGAACCCCTCGATTAGATTCCAGTCTGTAACTCACTCCCAGGTATCTGTTATTCTATAGATAAACCACCCCCAACCCCTCGATTAGATTCCAGTCTTTAAATCACTCCCGGGTATCTGTTATTCTATATATAAACCACCCCGAACCCCTCAATTAGATTCCAGTCTGTAACTCACTCCCGGGTATCTGTTATTCTATATATAAACCACCCCGAACCCCTTGATTAGATTCCAGTCTGTAACTCACTCCCGGGTATCTGTTATTGTATATATAAACCACCCTGAACCCCTCGATTAGATTCCAGTCTGTAACTCACTCCCGGGTATCTGTTATTCTATACATAAACCACCCCGAACCCCTCGATTAGATTCCAGTCTGTAACTCACTCCCGGGTATCTGTTATTGTATATATAAACCACCCCGAACCCCTCGATTAGATTCCAGTCTGTAACTCACTCCCGGGTATCAGTTATTCTATATATAAACCACCCCCAACCCCTCGATTAGATTCCAGTCTGTAACTCACTCCCGGGTATCTGTTAATCTATATATAAACCACCCCGAACCCCTCGATTAGATTCCAGTCTGTAACTCACTCCCGGGTATCTGTTATTCTATATATAAACCACCCCGAACCCCTCGATTAGATTCCAGTCTGTAACTCACTCCCGGGTATCTGTTATTGTATATATAAACCACCCCAAACCCCTCGATTAGATTCCAGTCTGTAACTCACTCCCGGGTATCTGTTATTGTATATATAAACCACCCCGAACCCCTCGATTAGATTCCAGTCTGTAACTCACTCCCGGGTATCTGTTATTCTATATATAAACCACCCCGAACCCCTCGATTAGATTCCAGTCTGTAACTCACTCCCGGGTATCTGTTATTGTATATATAAACCACCCCGAACCCCTTGATTAGATTCCAGTCTGTAACTCACACCCGGGTATCTGTTATTCTATATATAAACCATCCCGAACCCCTCGATTAGATTCCAGTCTGTAACTCACTCCCGGGTATTTGTTATTCTATATATAAACCACCCCGAACCCCTCGATTATATTCCAGTCTGTAACTCACTCCCGGGTATCTGTTATTCTATATATAAACCACCCCAAACCCCTCGATTAGATTCCAGTCTGTAACTCACTCCCGGGTATCTGTTATTGTATATATAAACCACCCCGAATCCCTCGATTAGATTCCAGTCTGTAACTCACTCCCGGGTATCTGTTATTCTATATATAAACCACACCGAACCCCTTGATTAGATTCCAGTCTGTAACTCACTCCCGGGTATCTGTTATTCTATATATAAACCACCCCGAACCCCTCGATTAGATTCCAGTCTGTAACTCACTCCCGGGTATCTGTTATTGTATATATAAACCACCCCGAATCCCTCGATTAGATTCCAGTCTGTAACTCACTCCCGGGTATCTGTTATTGTATATATAAACCACCCCGAACCCTTTGATTAGATTCCAGTCTGTAACTCACTCCCGGGTATCTGTTATTCTATATATAAACCATCCCGAACCCCTCGATTAGATTCCAGTCTGTAACTCACTCCCGGGTATCTGTTATTGTATATATAAACCACCCCGAACCCCTCGATTAGATTCCAGTCTGTAACTCACTCCCGGGTATCTGTTATTGTATATATAAACCCCCCCAAACCCCTCTATTAGATTCCAGTCTGTAACTCACTCCCGGGTATCTGTTATTGTATATATAAACCACCCCGAACCCCTCGATTAGATTCCAGTCTGTAACTCACTCCCGGGTATCTGTTATTGTATATATAAACCCCCCCGAACCCCTCGATTAGATTCCAGTCTGCAACTCACTCCCGGATATCTGTTATTGTATATAGAAACCACCCCGAACCCCTCGATTAGATTCCAGTCTGTAACTCACTCCCGGGTATCTGTTATTGTATATATAAACCACCCCGAACCCCTCGATTAGATTCCAGTCTGTAACTCACTCCCGGGTATCTGTTATTGTATATATAAACCACCCCGAACCCCTCGATTAGATTCCAGCCTGTAACTCACGCCCGGGTATCTGTTATTGTATATATAAACCACCCCGAACCCCTCGAATAGATTCCAGTCTGTAACTCACTCCCGGGTATCTGTTATTCTATATATAAACCACCCCGAACCCCTTGATTAGATTCCAGTCTGTAACTCACTCCCGGGTATCTGTTATTCTATATATAAACCACCCCGAACCCCTTGATTAGATTCCAGTCTGTAACTCACTCCCGGGTATCTGTTATTCTATATATAAACCACCCCGAACCCCTCGATTAGATTCCAGTCTGTAACTCACTCCCGGGTATCTGTTATTCTATATATAAACCACCCTGAACCCCTCGATTAGATTCCAGTCTGTAACTCACTCCCGGGTATCTGTTATTGTATATATAAACCACCCCGAACCCCTCGATTAGATTCCAGTCTGTAACTCACTCCCGGGTATCTGTTATTCTATATATAAACCACCACGAACCACTCGGTTAGATTCCAGTCTGTACCTCACTCCCGGGTATCTGTTATTGTATATATAAACCACCCCGAACCCCTCGATTAGATTCCAGTCTGTAACTCACTCCCGGGTATCTGTTATTCTATATATAAACCACCCCGAACCCCTCGATTATATTCCAGTCTGTAACTCACTCCCGGGTATCTGTTATTGTATATATAAACCACCCCGAACCCCTCGATTAGATTCCAGTCTGTAACTCACTCCCGGGTATCTGTTATTGTATATATAAACCCCCCCGAACCCCTCGATTAGATTCCAGTCTGTAACTCACTCCCGGGTATCTGTTATTCTATATATAAACCACCCCGAACCCCTCTATTAGATTCCAGTCTGTAACCCACTCCCGGGTATCTGTTATTCTATATATAAACCACCCCGAACCCCTCGATTAGATTCCAGTCTGTAACTCACTCCCGGGTATCTGTTATTCTATATATAAACCACCCCGAACCCCTCGATTAGATTCCAGTCTGTAACTCACTCCTGGGTATCTGTTATTGTATATATAAACCACCCCGAACCCCTCGATTAGATTCCAGTCTGTAACTCACTCCCGGGTATCTGTTATTTTATATATAAACCACCCCGAACCCCTCGATTAGATTCCAGTCTGTAACTCACTCCCGGGCATCTGGTATTGTATATATAAACCACCCCGAACCCCTCGATTAGATTCCAGTCTGTAACTCACTCCCGGGTATCTGTTATTGTATATATAAACCACCCCGAACCCCTCGATTAGATTCCAGTCTGTAACTCACTCCCGGGTATCTGTTATTGTATATATAAACCACCCCGAACCCCTCGATTAGATTCCAGTCTGTAACTCACTCCCGGGTATCTGTTATTCTATATATAAACCATCCCGAACCGCTCGATTAGATTCCAGTCTGTAACTCACTCCCGGGTATCTGTTATTCTATATATAAACCATCCCGAGCCCCTCGATTAGATTCCAGTCTGTATATCACTCCCGGGAATCTGTTATTCTATATATAAACCATCCCGAACCCCTCGATTAGATTCCAGTCTTAACTCACTCCCGGGTATCTGTTATTCTATATATAAACCATCCCGAACCCCTCGATTAGATTCCAGTCTGTAACTCACTCCCGGGTATCTGTTATTCTCTATATAAACCATCCCGAACCCCTCGATTAGATTCCAGTCTGTAACTCACTCCCAGGTATCTGTTATTCTACATATAAACCACCCCCAACCCCTCGATTAGATTCCAGTCTGTAACTCACTCCCGGGTATCTGTTATTCTCTATATAAACCATCCTGAACTCCTCAGTTAGATTCCAGTCTGTAACTCACTCCCGGGTATCTGTTATTCCATATATAAACCACCCCGAACCCCTCGATTAGATTCCAGTCTGTAACTCACTCCCGGGTATCTCTTATTCTACATATAAACCACCCCGACCCCTCGATTAGATTCCAGTCTGTAACTCACTTCCAGGTATCTGTTATTCTATATACAAACCATCCTGATCGCCTCGATTATATTCCAGTCTGTAGTTCACTCCCGAGTATCTGTTATTCTATATAAAACACCCCGAAACCCTCGATTAGGTTCTGGACTGTGACTCACTCCTGGGTATCTGTTATTCTATATATAAACCATCCTGCTCCCCTCGATTAGATTCCAGTCTGTAACTCACTCCCGGGTATCTGTTATTCTATATATAAACCACCCCGAACATCTCGATTAGATTCCAGCCTGTAACTCACTCCCTGGTATCTGTTATTGTAAATATAAACCATCCTGATACCCTCGATTAGATTCCAATCTGTAATTCACTCCCGGTTATCTGTTATTCTATGGATAAACCATCCTGATCCCCTGCATTAGATTCCAGTCTGTAACTCACTCCCAGGTATCTGTTATTCCATATATAAACCATCCCGAAACCCTCGATTCGCTTCCAGTCTGTAACTCACTCCCAGGTATCTGTTATTCTCTATATAAACCATCCCGAAACACTCGAAGATACTCCAATATGTAACTCACTCCCGGGTATCTGTTATTCTATATATAAACCAACCTGAACCCCTCGAATAGATTCCAGTCTGTAACTCACTCCCGGGTATCTGTTATTCTATATATAAACCATCCTGATCCCCTCGATTAGATTCCAGTCTTAACTCACTCCCGGGTATCTGTTATTCTATATATAAACCATCCCGAACCCCTCGATTAGATTCCAGTCTGTAACTCACTCCCGGGTATCTGTTATTCTCTATATAAACCATCCCGAACCCCTCGATTAGATTCCAGTCTGTAACTCACTCCCAGGTATCTGTTATTCTACATATAAACCACCCCCAACCCCTCGATTAGATTCCAGTCTGTAACTCACTCCCGGGTATCTGTTATTCTCTATATAAACCATCCTGAACTCCTCAGTTAGATTCCAGTCTGTAACTCACTCCCGGGTATCTGTTATTCCATATATAAACCACCCCGAACCCCTCGATTAGATTCCAGTCTGTAACTCACTCCCGGGTATCTCTTATTCTACATATAAACCACCCCGACCCCTCGATTAGATTCCAGTCTGTAACTCACTTCCAGGTATCTGTTATTCTATATACAAACCATCCTGATCGCCTCGATTATATTCCAGTCTGTAGTTCACTCCCGAGTATCTGTTATTCTATATAAAACACCCCGAAACCCTCGATTAGGTTCTGGACTGTAACTCACTCCTGGGTATCTGTTATTCTATATATAAACCATCCTGCTCCCCTCGATTAGATTCCAGTCTGTAACTCACTCCCGGGTATCTGTTATTCTATATATAAACCACCCCGAACAGCTCGATTAGATTCCAGCCTGTAACTCACTCCCTGGTATCTGTTATTGTAAATATAAACCATCCTGATACCCTCGATTAGATTCCAATCTGTAACTCACTCCCGGTTATCTGTTATTCTATGGATAAACCATCCTGATCCCCTGCATTAGATTCCAGTCTGTAACTCACTCCCAGGTATCTGTTATTCCATATATAAACCATCCCGAAACCCTCGATTCGCTTCCAGTCTGTAACTCACTCCCAGGTATCTGTTATTCTCTATATAAACCATCCCGAAACACTCGAAGATACTCCAATATGTAACTCACTCCCGGGTATCTGTTATTCTATATATAAACCAACCTGAACCCCTCGAATAGATTCCAGTCTGTAACTCACTCCCGGGTATCTGTTATTCTATATATAAACCATCCTGATCCCCTCGATTAGATTCCAATCTGTAACTCACTCCCGGGTATCTGTTATTCTATATATAAACCACCCTGAATCCCTCGATTAGATTCCAATCTGTAACTCACTCCCGGGTATCTGTTATTCTATATATAAACCACCCTGAATCCCTCGATTAGATTCCAGTCTGTAACTCACTCCCGGATATCTGTTATTCTATATATAAACCATCCTGAATCCCTCGATTAGATTCCAATCTGTAACTCACTCCCGGGTATCTGTTATTCTATATATAAACCACCCTGAATCCCTCGATTAGATTCCGGTCTGTCACTCACTCCCGGGTATCTGTTATTCTATATATAAACCACCCTGAACCCCTCGATTAGATTCCAATCTGTAACTCACTCCCGGGTATCTGTTATTCTATATATAAACCATCCTGATCCCCTCGAGTAGATTCCAGTCTGTAACTCACTCCCAGGTATCTGTTAGTCTATATTTAAACCATCCCAAAACCCTCGAAAAGATTCCAGTCTGTAACTCACTCCCGAGTATCTGTTATTCTGTGTATAAACCATCCCGAACCCCTCGAATATATTCCAGTCTGTAACTCACTCCCGGGTATCTGTTATTCTATATATAAACCATCCCGAACCCCTCGATTAGATTCCAGTCTGTAACTCACTCCCGGGTATCTGTTATTCTGTGTATAAACCACCCGGAAACCCTTGATGAGATTCCAGTCTGTAACTCACTCCTGGGTATCTGTTATTCGATACATAAACCACCCCGAACCCCTCGATTAGATTCCAGTCTGTAACTCACTCCCAGGTATCTGTTAGTCTATATTTTAACCATCCCAAAACCCTCGAAAAGATTCCAGTCTGTACCTCACTCCCAGGTATCTGTTATTCTCTATATAAACCATCCCGAACCCCTCGATTAGATTACAGTCTGTAACTCACTCCCGGGTATCTCTTATTCTCTATATAAACCACACTGAACCCCTCGATTAGATTACAGTCTGTAACTCACTCCCAGGTATCTGTTATTCTATATATAAACCACCCTGAATCCCTCGATTAGATTCCAGTCTGTAACTCACTCCCGGGTATCTGTTATTCTATATATAAACCATCCTGATCCCCTCGATTAGATTCCAATCTGTAACTCACTCCCGGGTATCTATTATTCTATATATAAACCACCCTGAATCCCTCGATTAGATTCCAATCTGTAACTCACTCCCGGGTATCTGTTATTCTATATATAAACCACCCTGAATCCCTCGATTAGATTCCAGTCTGTAACTCACTCCCGGATATCTGTTATTCTATATATAAACCATCCTGATCCCCTCGATTAGATTCCAATCTGTAACTCACTCCCGGGTATCTGTTATTCTATATATAAACCACCCTGAATCCCTCGATTAGATTCCGGTCTGTCACTCACTCCCGGGTATCTGTTATTCTATATATAAACCACCCTGAACCCCTCGATTAGATTCCAATCTGTAACTCACTCCCGGGTATCTGTTATTCTATATATAAACCATCCTGATCCCCTCGAGTAGATTCCAGTCTGTAACTCACTCCCAGGTATCTGTTAGTCTATATTTAAACCATCCCAAAACCCTCGAAAAGATTCCAGTCTGTAACTCACTCCCGAGTATCTGTTATTCTGTGTATAAACCATCCCGAACCCCTCGAATATATTCCAGTCTGTAACTCACTCCCGGGTATCTGTTATTCTATATATAAACCACCCCGAACCCCTCGATTAGATTCCAGTCTGTAACTCACTCCCGGATATCTGTTATTCTATATATAAACCACCCCGAACCCCTCGATTAGATTCCAGTCTATATCTCACTCCCAGGTATCTGTTATTCTATATATAAACCATCCCGAACCCCTCGATTAGATTCCAGTCTGTAACTCACTCCCGGGTATCTGTTATTCTGTGTATAAACCACCCGGAAATCCTCGATTAGATTCCAGTCTGTAACTCACTCCCAGGTATCTGTTAGTCTATATTTAAACCATCCCAAAACCCTCGCAAAGATTCCAGTCTGTACCTCACTCCCAGGTATCTGTTATTCTCTATATAAACCATCCCGAACCCCTCGATTAGATTACAGTCTGTAACTCACTCGCGGGTATCTGTTATTCTCTATATAAACCACACTGAACCCCTCGATTAGATTACAGTCTGTAACTCACTCCCAGGTATCTGTTATTCTATATATAAACCACCCCAAACCCCTCGATTAGATTCCAGTCTGTAACTCACTCCCGGGTATCTGTTATTCTATATATAAACCACCCCGAACCCCTCGATTAGATTCCAGTCTGTACCTCACTCCCAGGTATCTGTTATTCTCTATATAAACCACCCTGAACCCCTCGATTAGATTCCAGTCTGTAACTCACTCCCGGGTATCTGTTATTCTATATATAAACCACCCCAAACCCCTCGATTAGATTCCAGTCTGTAACTCACTCCCGGGTATCTGTTATTCTATATATAAACCACCCTGAACCCCTCGATTAGATTCCAGTCTGTAACTCACTCCCGGGTATCTGTTATTCTATATATAAACCACCCCAAACCCCTCGATTAGATTCCATTGCCTCATTGCCATGGAGATGGGCGCTGCCGGAAACGTCACTCAGTCGGGAAGCAGAAACACGCATGTGCGGGAGTGCGGGATGGAGCGGGGGTTAATGGAGGTGTTGGCGTGTCTCCCTCAGCGGGACTCGAGGTGAGGAAGGCGCTTCAATTCTGCTGCACCATCCCGCTGACACTAGGCCGCAGCGCTGTGGGGGCGGCTCGGGGACAGCCCCAGCCGGCGGGGAGGGGGCTGTGGGCTGTCGCTGCGGTTTTGGAGGGGGGTTCCCCGCATCCCCGCCCCCGCAAGCTCTCTCTCCATCGCTGCTTGTTGTCGATGTTGGGGAGCGACAGATTCTGGGAGTCTCCCCAATTTGTGCCTCCCAGGCCCCCCCACCCGGGGCCTGTGCCTGGCCCCCCTCCCGAGCCATCCAATCCCCCCCCCCCTCTCGAATATTCCTTCCCTCCGAGTATTCAACCGAATCACAGAATCCCTACAGTGCGAAAGGAGGCTATTCGGCCCATTGGGTTTGCACTGACTCCTGGACAGAGTATCTTATCCAGGCCCTCTCTCCTGCTCTATCCTCATAACCCCACACATTTACCGTGGCTAATGCTAGAATCCCTACAGCGCTGAACAAGGCCGTTCGGCCCATCAAGTCTGCACCGATCACAATCCCACCCAGGCCCTACCCCATAACCCCATGTATTTACCCTAGCTTGTCCCCCTGACACTAAGGGGCAATTTAGCCTGGCCAATCCACCTAACCCGCACATCTGTGGGAGGAAACCGGAGCACCCGGAGGAAACCCACGCAGACACGGGGAGGACGTGCAGACTTCACACAGAGAGTGACCCGAGACCTGGAATCAAACCCGGGTACCTGGCGCTGAGGGGCAGCAGTGCTAACCACTGTGCCACCCCTTGTTCCTTCTTTATTTGGGAAAGTGCCAAGTAAACTCACTGTCCGCCGCCCTGCTGGGCAGAGCTATTCCAGGTCAGCCTTTGGGAAGATCCATTCAGAGCATCCAGGAACATGTCTGGACTTATAGAATATAGGATAGGATCCCTACAGTGCAGAAGGAGGCCATTCAGCCCATCGAGACTGCACTAGCCACAATCCCACCCTATCCCCGTAACCCCACATATTTACCCTGCTAATCTCCCTGACACTAGGATCAATTTTAGCATGGCCAATCAACCTAACCTGCACACCTTTGGACTGTGGGAGGAAACCGGAGCACCCGGAGAAAACCCACGCAGACACGGGGAGAATGTGCAAACTCCAGACAGGCAGTCACCCGAAGCCGGAATTGAACCCGGGTCCCTGGCGCTGTGAGGCAGCAGTGCTAACCACTGTGCCACTGTGCCGCCCTATCCGAGTGACTATTGAAAAACGCGGCTGAAGTTGCCTCCTGTTGAGCTCCCGCTCAGTTCCAGGTCTCTCCCTGCCTGCAGTGGGGGTACAGACTGAGAGCATTGGGAGAATATTTGGAAGCTGGCATCACCGGTGCAGGAGTTAACAGAGTCACCGGTCAGAATTTAACCCTCCTGCTGGACCCGGAATCAGAGCGGGCGAGGGCCGGACAATGGAAATATCCCGTCACCTCGGAGATTTTACAGTTTCGGGATGAGTGAGGCTGTGAAGTCCCACCCATAGAGTGGGATAGCATAGGCCCTTCGGCGCACCGAGTCTGTACCAACAATAACTACCACTAAAGGCCCGCTCATCCCATTTTCCTGCACTTGATTTGATTTATTATTGTCACACGTATTAGTATACAGTGAAAAATATTGTTTCTTGCGCGCTATACAAAGCATACCGTTCATAGAGAAGGAAAGAAGTGCAGAATGTCCCATATCCTTGAATATTATGATATTTCTTTTAAGTTTATTTATCAGTGTCACAAGTCGGGTTACATTAACACTGCAATTAAGCTACTGTGGAAATCCCCACACTCCGACGCCTGTTCGGGTTCACTGAGGGAGTATTTAGCACGGCCAATGCACCTCACCAGCACGTCTTTCAGATTGTGGGGGGAAACTGGACCCACACAAACACGGGGAGAATGTACAGGTTCCGCGCAGACAGTGATCTAAGCTGGGAATTGAACCCGGGTCCCTGGCGCAGTGAGGCAGCAGTGGGCTAACCACTGTGCCACCGTCAAGTGCTCATCCGAATATTTTTTTTAAAGGTTGTGAGGTTTCCAGCTTCCACTACCTTCCCAGGCAGTGCATTCCAGATTCCCACCTCCCTCTGAGAGAAATAATCCTTTATCAGATCCCCTCTGAATCTCCTGCCCCTTACGTTGATGTGGAGATGCCGGCGCTGGACTGGGGTCGACACAGTAAGTAGTCTCACAACACCAGGTTAAAGTCCAACAGCTTTATTGCTACCAAATAAACCTGTTGGACTTTAACCTGGCGTCTTGAGGCTACTTACAATGCCCCCTCGTGATTGACCCCTCAACCAAGGGGAACAGCTGCTCCCTCCTCACCCTGTCCACACCCCTCAGAATCTTATACACCTCAATCATGTCCCCCCTCAGCCTTCCCTGCTCTGGAGAAAACAATCCAAACCTCCCTCCTTCTCGCTGAAATTCTCCAGCCCAGACAACATCCTGGTGAATCTCCTCTGTACCCCTTCTCGTGCTATCACATCCTTCCTATAATGAGGTGACCAGAACTCCTCAGATTCCTTCTGGATGGGGGGAGCAAGGGGGCAAACGGAAACAGAGTTGAGGGGAGGTGGGCATCGTCTGGGCAGTTTAGCTCAAAATATCTGTGGTCGAATTAAGAACAGGACGAGTCCATTCAGCCTCTCACGCCTAACCCAATGCCATTCCATCAGATTATGGCTGATCTAACTCAATCCTACCGTACCCCCCGCAACGACACCCTTTCAGCCCTCGCCTTTACCCCCCTCGCCTTGTTAATTGAGAATCTCGCTCCGCCGTTTCAAACCACGGAGGTTTCCTTCAGTGGGTTGGGTGAAGAGAGGGAGTTAACGGAGGAAGTCCCTCATTCTTCCGATCGGTCGTGTTCTCTGTCGTGCCTACCGTGGCCATTCGGCCCACCCACATATGGCCTGTTCTAGCCCCCCCCCCGCTCCTTGGTTCTCCAACACCCCACGAGAGGGTCAGCCCCCTCAGAGATAGGAAGTAGGGTTTGGAAGGTCAAGGATAATGATGGTAAAAGATTTACGCTCCACAGGGAATGTCCAAGTGATGAATGGAACCTACCCCTGTAAGGAGGGAAACAGAAACAAGCTCGAGATACACACAACGTGGATCAGACAGCCCTGCAATGAGACATCGCTGTTAATTGGCGTGAGTATCGATGGTGCAGAGGGATCTGGACGTCCTAGTGCATGAATAACAAGAGGCTAGTGTACAGCTAGGGCAAGAAAGCAGGATATCTGAGAGCATGCTAGTTATTGTGAGAGGAATTGATTACAGAAGCAGGGAGGTTATGCTTCAGTTGTACAGGGTTTTGGTGAGACCACATCTGGAGCGTTGTGGACAGTGTACAGGATTGGGGGAAGGAAGTGGGGAGGTGGGAATTTGAGGGAGACGGGGAGAGGGTGGGGATTGAGGGAGACGGGGAGAGGGCGGGGATTGAGGGAGACGGGGAGAGGGTGGGGATTGAGGGAGAGGGTGGGGATTGAGGGAGACAGGGAGAGGGTGGGAATTTGAGGGAGACGGGGAGAGGGTGGGAATTTGAGGGAGACGGGGAGAGGGTGGGGATTGAGGGAGACGGGGAGAGGGTGGGGATTGGGGGAGACGGGGAGAGGGTGGGGATTGGGGGAGACGGGGAGAGGGTGGGGATTGAGGGAGGGGGATTGAGGATACGGGAAAGTTGATCGGTTTATTTCAGTTCGATGGAAGCTTGTTCCTCTTGTTTCCGAGCTGATGCTGTGATCGTTGTTTGAGATTCTCTGTCTCCGTTCCAGGATTTGGTGATTTATTCTAAAAGGGAAGGCTTTATTCCACCAATCCTTGATCATCCAACTGATAATGTTTTTCGCGTTGAAGGATGTCCTGTGATTGTTTCTATCTGTCATACTGTAAGTGCCAGTGTGTCTCTCTCCCAGCTCTCTCCCAGCTTTCTCCCAGCTTTCTCCCAGCTTTCTCCCAGCTCTCTCCCAGCTCTCTCCCAGCTCTCTCCCAGCTCTCTCCCAGCTCTCTCTCTCTCTGACTCTTTATATCAGTTTAATTGTTTAAATATGTTTACAAGATGAAGAAATTATTAACTAAATGATTTTTTAAATCTCCTATCTCACCTACACCATTCCCTCAAGTATGATCGGGAAGAAATTCGGATCACTTATACCGGTAAGTCTCCTTTTTCATTTGCTCGTTTCAAACCTACATTATAAACCCCCGACCCTCCCCCTTCCCCCCCTGCCCTCTCTGAGATACCCCTCCCCCTCTCCCAAGTACCCACAGCCTGAAAGACGTGCTGGTTAGGTGCATTGGCCATGCTAAATTCTCCCACAGTGTACCCGAACAGGTGCCGGAGCGTGGGAAATTTCACAGTAACTTCATTGCAGTGTTAATGTAAGCTGACTTGTGACTCTAATAAATAAACTTTAAAAACATGCTGCCTGTCCCCCAGCTCCCCTCAGCCTGGGGTTAGTCTCGTCTCAGGCAGATGGGCTGAAGGGCCTGTCCTGTTGATGATGTGAGTTTTGGGGTCTCTCTGATGGGATTACTAATTGCTTTCGATCTCCTCTCTCTCTCTCTAGGGGTGAAAGTTAACACAACCCCTCTCAGATCCACAGGTAAGAGCTGCTTCCAATACACACCCCCTCCCTCCATCCTTCCTCCATCCTCCCTCGAACACTCCCTCCATTCCTCTACTCCCTTCTCTCTCTGTCTTTCCCTCCCTTTCTCCCAGATACCTTCCCTGTCCCCCAGCTCCCCTCAGGCTAGGGTCAGTCTGGACTCACACAGAGAGGCTGAAGGGCCTGTGCAGCTGATGTTGTGTTTTGGGGTCTCTCTGATGGGATTACTGGCCAGTTTTGATCTCTCTCTCTCGGGCCGAGTGTTAACGCAACCTTTCCTGGGAATGGGACAGATTTCGAATCCTCAGTGGGAAGTGGTGAAGAACGCAGCATTCGCTCACTCCTTTCTCCCTCCCTCCCTTTGTTCCACCTCGTGTCTCTCTGTTTGTCTACCCCCGCCCCTCACTATTTCTCTCTCCCTCACTCACTCCCCGTCTCCTTCTCCCAATTGATCCCTCTTTCCTTCTATCTCTCCCTCTTCCCTTAATCTCCCTCATTCCTTCTCTCCCTTTCTCTCCCCTCCCAACTCCTATCTCGCTCTTTCTTCCTCTCCCTCCATCAAACCCACTCTCCCTCCCATCTCTCCCTTCTCTTCCTTCTCTCTCTCTCCCTCACTCCTCTCTCCCTCTATCTCTCCACTCCTCCTCTGTAACCTCCTCCTCCAGCCCTCCATCATCTTCCCTCCCTCAAAGTCTCACTTCCTCCCTCTCTCTCAGACTGCCGCAGGGGCAGGCGGTGGTGTGGTGATATTGTCACTGGGCTAGTAATCCAGAGACCCAGGGTTAATGCTCTGGGGACATTAGAACATGAGACCATCAGAACTAGGAGCAGGAGTAGGCCATCTGGGCCCTCGAGCCTGCTCCGCCATTCAATAAGATCATGGCTGATCTTTTTGTGGACTCAGCTCCACTTACCCGCCCGCTCACCATAACCCTTAATTCCTTTACTGTTCAAAAATTTATCTATCCTTGCCTTAAAAACATTCAATGAGGTAGCCTCAACTGCTTCACTGGGCAGGGAATTCCACAGATTCACAACCCTTTGTGTGAAGAAGTTCCTCCTCAACTCAGTCCTAAATCTGCTTCCCCTTATTTTGAGGCTATGCCCCCTAGTTCTAGTTTCACCCGCCAGTGGAAACAACTTCCCTGCTTCGATCTTATCTATTCCCTTCATAATCTTATATGTTTCCATAAGATCTCCCCTCATTCTTCTAAATTCCAATGAGTATAGCCCCAGTCTACTCAGTCTCTCCTCATAAGCCAACCTTCTCAACTCCAGAATGAACCGAGTGAATCTCCTCTGCACTCCCTCCAGTGCCAGTATATCCTTTCTCAAGTAAGTCCCAGGTTCGAATCCCGCCACACCAGATGGTGACATTTGAATTTTTAAAATATCTGCAATTAATAATCTAGTGTTGACCATGAAACCATTGTCAGAAAAACCCGTCTGGTTCACTAATGTCTTTCAGGGAAGGAAATTTGCCAACCTTACCTGGTCTGGCCTATATGTGACTCCAGAGCCACAGCAATGTGGTTGACTCTCAACTGCCCTCCAAGGGCAACTAGGGATGGGCAATACATGCTGGTTAGCCAGCGACGCCCATGTCCCACGAATGACTAAAATAAAAAAGCATGTCGGATCAGCCATGGTATTGAATGGCGGAGTAGGCTTGAGGGGCAAAATGGCCTCCTCCTGTTCCTATTTCTGATGGTCTTATGATTTCAACTGGGGGGACGGTACAGTGGTTAGCACTGCTGCCTCACAGCACTAGGGACCCGGGTTCGATTCCCAGCTTAGCTGACTGTCTGTGCAGAGTTTACATGTTCTTTGCGTGGGTTTCCTCTGAGTGCTCCAGTTCCCTTCCACAGTCTGATAGACGTGCTGGTTAGGTGCATTGGCCGTGCTAAATTATCCCTCAGTGTCCCCGAACAGGTGCCAGAGTGTGGCGACTAGGGGATTTTCACAGTAACTTCATTGCAGTGTTAATATAAGCCTATATCTGCTGTTTGTGATTTATATAAATGATCTGGAAGAAGGAGTAACTGGGGTGATCAGTAAGTTTGCGGACGACACAAAACTGGCAGGACTTGCAGATAGTGAGGAACATTGTCAGAGGCTACAGAAGGATATAGATAGGCTGGAAATTTGGGCAAGGAAATGGCAGATGGAGTTCAATCCTGATAAATGCGAAGTGATGCATTTTGGTGGGAATAATGTAGGGAGGAGCTACACGATAAATGGAAGAACCATAAAGGGTGTAGAGACGCAGAGGGACCTGGGTGTGCAAGTCCACAGATCTTTGAAGGTGACGTCACAGGTGGAGAAGGTGGTGAAGAAGGCATATGGCATGCTTGCCTTTATAGGACGGGGCATAGAGTATAAAAGTTGGGGTCTGATGTTGCAGATGTATAGAACGTTGGTTCGGCCGCATTTGGAATACTGCGTCCAGTTCTGGTCGCCACACTACCAGAAGGACGTGGAGGCTTTGGAGAGAGTACAGAGGAGGTTTACCAGGATGTTGCCTGGTATGGAGGGGCTTGGTTATGAGGAGAGATTGGGGAAACTGGGGTTGTTCTCCTTGGAAAGACGGAGGATGAGGGGAGACTTAATAGAGGTGTATAAAATTATGAAAGGCGTAGATAGGGTGAACGGTGGGATGCTTTTCCCCGGGTCGGTGGTGACGTTCACGAGGGGTCATAGGTTCAAGGTGAAGGGGGGGAGGTTTAACACAGATATCAGAAGGACATATTTCACACAGAGGGTCGTGGGGGCCTGGAATGTGTTGCCGGGCAAAGTGGTGGAGGCGGACACACTGGGAACGTTTAAGACTTATCTAGACAGCTATATGAACGGAGTGGGAATGGAGGGATACAAAAGAGTGGTCTAGTTTGGACCAGGGAGCGGCGCGGGCTAATTGTTCCTTGTTTCTCGTTTCAAGGCTTCATTCTATGATCATCTTGCTGGTGCCAGTACAGAGCGAGACTGCGGATAGTTGGGAACCTGTCTCGGGGGCAGGGAATTCATATGGTGTTCGTGGAAGTGGAAATGACTAGGGTTGGGAAGCATTTTCCGATCAGGGCCATTGTGATCTCCTGGACTCGTTTCGATCGCCTCAGGGGGTCGGAGAGGAATTTCCCAGATTTTTTTTCCCCATATTGGCCCTGGGGTTTTTCACTCTGGGTTTTCGCCTCTCCCTGGAGATCACATGGTCTGGAATGGGGGGGTGGGGGTGAGTTAATAGGTTGTAATGAACAAAGCATCGTAGCTGTGAGGGACAGCTCGGTGGATAGGATATTGGTATGTAGATAGGCTGGAAAATTGGGCGGGGATCCTGGATTCAGGATTCAATCCTGGACCGGGGAGCGGCGCGGGCTTGGAGGGCCGAAGGGCCTGTTCCTGTGCTGTATTGTTCTTTGTTCTTTGTTCTATAAATAAATAGACTTCTTATGAGAGATCACAGAGGATGAATATCTCACCATGTGTCTTGTTTTGTTTTCAGCAGTGGTCTATATTGTAATAACGTTGATCGCTGCGGCCTGCATTGGTGTCATATGTTTCGTAACTTGGAAAAGGTTCAAGAGGTAAGGTGGCCTCTGACTCTCTGAGATAGTAGTCATGATGTGGAGATGCCGGCGTTGGACTGGGGTAAACACAGTAAGAAGTTTAACAACACCAGGTTAAAGTCCAACAGGTTTATTTGGTAGCAAAAGCCACACAAGCTTTCGGAGCTCTAAGCCCCTTCTTCAGGTGAGTGGGAATTCTGTTCACAAACAGAGCTTATAAAGACACAACCTCAATTTACATGAATAATGGTTGGAATGTGAATACTTACAACTAATCAAGTCTTTAAGAAACAAAACAATGTGAGTGGAGAGAGCATCAAGATAGGCTAAAAAGATGTGTATTGTCTCCAGACAAGACAGCCAGTGAGATGCCATCATCTCACGTGAGAACACCATCCACCAGGTACACGGTACATACTCTTGCAATTCGGCCAACGTTGTCTACCTGATACGCTGCAAGAAAGGATGTCCCGGGGCATGGTACATTGGGGAAACCATGCAGACGCTGCGACAACGGATGAATGAACACCGCTCAACAATCACCAGGCAAGACTGTTCTCTTCCTGTTGGGGAGCACTTCAGCAGTCACGGGCATTCGGCCTCTGATATTCGGGTAAGCGTTCTCCAAGGCGGCCTTCGCGACACACGACAGCGCAGAGTCGCTGAGCAGAAACTGATAGCCAAGTTCCGCACACACGAGGACGGCCTCAACCGGGATATTGGGTTCATGTCACACTATTTGTAACTCCCACAGTTGCGTGGACCTGCAGAGTTTCACTGGCTGTCTTGTCTGGAGACAATACACATCTTTTTAGCCTGTCTTGATGCTCTCTCCACTCACATTGTTTTGTTTCTTAAAGACTGGATTAGTTGTAAGTATTCGCATTCCAACCATTATTCATGTAAATTGAGTCTGTGCCTTTATAAGCTCTGTTTGTGAACAGAATTCCCACTCACCTGAAGAAGGGGCTTAGAGCTCCGAAAGCTTGTGTGGCTTTTGCTACCAAATAAACCTGTTGGACTTTAACCTGGTGTTGTTAAACTTCTTTCTCTGAGATAGTTCAGGACTGTGGATCATGAGGGACTGTCACTGGGTGTGGGCAGCCTGGGCTCCATAATAAAGCTTCCCATCACTGGCACTCGGGTGGCGAGTGTGCGGGACTGAGGGTGTTGGGAGCAATGGGTTTCACTCCGGGTACAAGCAAGCCTCATCCAACCAAGGTCCGAGAGTGTATACATCTACCTCCGACAGTGCAGCACTCCCTCAGTACTGGCACCGGGGGTGAGGTGGGGGGAGTGGGGGGGGGGGGGGGGGGTGTGAAATGGGGAGGGGGAGCTGTTCATGTTAACATCAAATTTATGTTTCTTCTCTTCAGTAAGGAAACACCTCAACTTTCCGCGGAAAAGAGAAATCTCACGGCGATTGAGGGCACTGAAAGTGGGACTGTATCTTCGTCTGTGTCTCAATCCTCCCTACCAGATTTGATTCGATACGAAAACTGAAAGGTTTGTCTCTCCCACTCTGCTTAGAAATATCAAAATTGGAGCAGGAGTAGGCCTTCAGCCCCTCAATGATGCTGCCCCGTTCAATGGCTGATCTGATTGTGGTCTCAACTCTCCCCTCTCCTCTCTGTCCCCTCTCCCCCCATGACCCTCGACCCCCTTGTGGATCAGAAGCCTCTCTAACTTGGTCTTGAATATATTCAATGAGCCGCAGCCCCTACTGCTCTCCGGGGGGAGGATTCCACACACTGACCCCCCTCTGAGAAAATAAATGCCTCCTCCTCTCCATCTTCAATTGGAGAGAGCCCCTCATTCTGAAACTCTGCTGCCCCCCCCCTCCCCCCGCCGCCCCCCAGGCTAGATTTCCCCCCATATATGAGGGAGGGAAATGTCCTCTCAGCATCCGTCCTATCGCCCCGCCCCGGGATCTGATACCTTTCAATAAGATCCCCTCTCATTCTAAACTCCCAGTGGGTTACAGACCCCAATCTGCTCAAAGCTTTCCCCGTTAGACAAACCCACTTCACCCCAGGAATCGGCCCAGTGAACCTTCTTTGAACTGCCTCCAATGCGAGTCTATCCCTCCCTCAGTAAGGAAACCGAAACTCTGCGCGGTACTCCAGCTGCTGAAACACCAATGCCCCGGACAGTTGGAGCGAGACTTCCCAACTTTTATCCCCCCTTTGCAATAAAGGCCATTTGCCTTCCTAACCACTTGCTGCATCTGGATACTAACCTTTTTGTGATTGATGTACCGGGATGCCCAGATCCCTCTACCGCAGCGACCTACCATTTCTCTCTGTTTAAACAATAATCTCCTTTTCTGTTCTTCCTGCCAAAGTGGACATCCTTCCATTTTCCCACATTATATCCCATCTGCCTGTTTTCTGCCCACTCACTTCACCTCTCTACCCCCCTTTTTGAGAGTCTCAGTATTCTCCTCACAGTTTGCTTTCCCAATTACCTTGATATGGTCAGGACATTTGGTTCAAATGAGGTCAGTTCCTTTCGCCAAGTTATGAATTGTTCAAATTGGCACTCCACTCGTTCCTGTTAGCCAACCTGAAAATGATCCATTGATCCCATCTCCCTGTTCCCAATCCACTGTCCATGTTAACACACTGTCCCCAAAACAATGAACTCGAACCTCTTTCATCAATCCCAAAAGGCCCGCATGCAAGTTCAGCAGGTCATAGGTCACTGTTGCCCTTTATTCCAAAGGGAATGGAATTTATTTTATTCATTCGTGGAACAAGGACGTCACTGGGTGGCCAGCATTTGTTGCCCTTGGAGGGCAGTTGAGAGTCAACCACATTGCTGTGGCTTTGGAGTCACATATAGGCCGGACCGGGTAAGGACGACAGATTTCCTTCCCTAAAGGGAACCAGATGGGTTTTTCCGACAATCGACGATAGTTTTATGGTCATCAGTGGATTCTTAATTCCAGATATCTTTTAGTGAATTCAAACTCCACCACCTGCCGTGGCGGGATTTGAACCCGGGTCCCAGATGATGAGCTGGGTTTCTGGATTAATAATCTAGCGATAATACCATTAGGCCATCGCCTACGCTATACAAAAATAGGGAAGTCCTGCTCAAACTATCCGAGACGCTAGTTAGACCACACCTGGAATACTGCGCACTGTGCTGGTCCCCTTATCTAAGGAAAGATATCCCGGCATTGGAGGCAGTCCAGAGAAGGTTCACTCAGTCGATCCCGGGTAGGGAGGGATTTTCCTTTGGGGAGAGGTTGAGTCGATTGGGCCTGTACTCATTGGAGTTTAGAAGAATGAGAGGCGACCTTATTGAGACTTATCAGATTCTCTGAGGTGGCGGGGGGGGTGTGGTTGGCAGGATCGATGCTGAGAGGTTGTTTCCCCTTGTGGGAGAGTCTGGGACCAGGGGGCAGAATCTGAGTAAGGGGGTCACCCATTGGAGACAGAGATGGGGAGGAATTTCTTCTCTGAGGAGGTGAATCCGTGGAATTCTTTCCCGCAGAGGGCTGGAGAGGCTGGGCCGTTAAGTATGTTCGAGGCTGAGATGGACATATTTTTAATTAGTAAGGGAATCGAGGGGTTACGGGGATAGTACAGGAAAGCGGGAGTTGAGGAGTAGCACATCAGATCAGTCATGACCTCATTGAATGGCGGAGCAGAATCGATGGACCGAATGGCCTATTTCTGCTCTTATGTCTCATGGTTAAAAAGTGAAATATTAACACTGCAATGAAGTTACTGTGAAAATGCCCTAGTCGTCACACTCTGGCGCCTGTTCGGGTACACTGAGGGAGAATTTAGCATGGCCATTGCACCTAACCAGCACGTCTTTTGGACTGTGGGAGGAAACCTGAGCACCCGGAGGAAACCCACGTAGACATGGGGAGAACATACAGACTCCACACAGGCAGTGACCCAAGCCGGGAATTGAACCCGGGTCCCTGACGCCGTGACGCAGCAGTGCTGACCACTGTGCCACTGCGCCACCCCATATGATCAAGGCTGAGATAGACAGATTTTTAATCAGTAAAGGGATCGAGGGGTTACGGGGATAAGGCGGGAAAGCGGGAGTTGAGGATTATCGCCTCAGATCAGTCATGACCTCACTGAACAATGAAGCAGACCTGATGGGCCGAATGGCCTGCTTCTGCTCCTACTGTCTTATAGTCTAACGGCCTCACGTTTTTAGATGGCACCCTATCGAATGTGTTTTGGAAATCCAAGTACACCACATCTACAAGTTCCCCTTCATTTCCAACCTGCTCAATACATCCTCAAAGAACTCTAATCAATGGTGAAAGAATTTCACAAAACCCTGGTGACTCTGCCTAATTGTGATTTATTTAATTTCCTGCCATTCCCTCCACACTAATGGATCCCAACATTTCCGAATGGCTGATGTTAGGCTAACGGATCTATACTTTACACCTTGCCGTCTTTCTTCAAGTTAAATTATTGACCCTAACTGCAAAGCTTTGCCAAGAGTTTTGTTTAGTCATAGAGGTTTACAGCATGGAAACAGGCTCTTTGGCCCAACTTGTCCATGCTGCCCTTTTTTAAAAAAACTCCTAAGCTAGTCCCAATTGCCTGCATTTGGCCCATATCCCTCTATACCCATCTTACCCACGTAACTGTCTAAAAACTTTTCAAAAGACAAAATTGTACCTGCCTCTACTACTACCCCTGGCAGCTTGTCCAGACACTCACCACCCTCTGTGTGAAAAAATTGCCTCTCTGGACCCTTTTGTATCTCTCCCCTCTCACCTTAAACTTATGCCCTCTAGTTTTAGACTCCCCAAACTTTGGGAAAAGATATTGACTATCTAGCTGATCTGTGCCCCTCATTATTTTATAGACCTCTCTAAGATCACCCCTCAGCCTCCTACACTCCAGAGAAAGAAGTCCCAGTCTACCCAGCCTCTCCTTATAAATCAAGTCCCGGTAGCATCCTAGTAAACCTTTTCTGCACTCTTTCTAGTTTAATATCCTTCCTATAATAGAGTGACCAGAACTGTACACAGTATTCCAAGTGTGGCCTTACCAATGTCTTGTACAACTTCAACAAGACGTCCCAACTCCTGTATTCAATGTTCTGACCAATGAAACCAAGCATGCCGAATGCCTTCTTCACCATTCTGTCCACCTGTGACTCCACTTTCAAGGAGCTATGAACATGTACACCTAGATCTCTTTGTTTTATGACTCTCCCCAATGTCCGACTATTAACTGAGTAAGTCCTGCCCTGGTTCGAACGACCAAAATGCATCACCTTGCATTTATCTAAATTATTCGTCAGCCCACTGGCCCAATTGATCAAGATCCCATTGCAATCCGAGATAACCTTCTTCACTGTCCATTATGCCACCAATCTTGGTGTCATCTGCAAACTTACTAACCATGCCTCCTATATTCTCATCCAAATCTTTAATATAAGTGACACATAACAATGGACCCAGCACTGATCCCTGAGGCACACCGCTGGTCACAGGTCTCCATTTGAAAAACAACCCCCTACAACCACCCTCTGGCTTCTGTCATCAAGCCAATTTTGTATCCATTTAGCTACCTCACCCTGGATCCCATGAGATTTAAACTTATGCAACAACCTACCATGCGGTACCTTGTCAAAGGCCTTGCTAAAGTCCATGTTGACAACATCAACTGCACTGCCCTCATCTACCTTCTTGGTTACCCCTTCAAAAAACTCAATCAAATTTGTGTTTAGAGACGCAACATTTTCACAACGTGGTTTTAATTTTTGAGAAAAGGCCCCCGTGCGTTAATAAAGGTCACCAGAGTTTCAAAGGTAAGTATCCGAACCTTGTTCCAGAGGGTGAAAGGTCAGCATCTACCCTCCCCCCTCCACACCCAAAACTTGACTCGGAGAACAGGAAAGAACATTGAACAAACGGCAAACCATGTGGAATTAAGGAAGTGATGTCATGATAGTCATGGACAGGGGGAAAAAGAGAAGCACTCATCAGGACAAATGCAAGAGTGTCAAATTTCAAAGGGGCAATATTTTCCATTGCATGTGAACAGGTTGGCAAATCCAATTGGCCAGGGCGTTGCCGTGGGGAATGCCCCAAGGAACTATCCTCCTCCCTGGCAACTCCTGAACCAATCAGAGCTCACTTGCCAATCGACCTTCTCACCTTTGTCAAAGGGAGATAGTGTCAAACAAATTTGTTTGGATTTTTCGAGGAGGTGAGGGTGATGCAGTGGATGCAGTGTATATGGACTTCGGGAAGGATTTTTGACAAGGTCCCACATGGGAGACTGATCAAGAAGGTCAGAGCCCATGGGAACCAGGGAAAATTGGCAAATTGGATCCAAACTGGCTGATTGGCAGAGGGAGATGGTCGAAGGTGTGTTTTGTAACTGGAAGCCTGTGTCCAGTGGCGTTCCGCGGGGATTGGTGCTGGGTCCCTTGCTGTTTGTCGTGTACATTAACGATCTCAATGGGAGTATGGGGTATGATCAGTAAGTTCGCAGATGACATGAAAATTGGTGGTGTGATAAATCGTGAGGAGGAATGTTTTAGATGACAGGATGGTACAGACAGGCTGGTCACATGGCCAGAACAGTGGCCAATGGAATTTAATCCCAAAAAGTGTGAGGTGATGTATTTTGGGAAGACTAACAAGTCACACTGAATGGTAGGATGTTAGGAGAGAGGACCAGAGGGAGCTTGGGGCGTGTGTCCATGGATCCCTGAAGGCAGTAGGACAGGTCGATAAGGTGGTTGAGGGCATATGACACATTTACCTTTACTAACTGTGGTATAGAATGTAAGAGTGGGGAGGTTATGATGGAGTGTATAAAATGCTGGTTAGGCCACAGCTAGAGCACTGTATACAGTTCTGGTCACCACACTATAGGAAGGATGTGGTCACACTGGAGAGGTTGCAGAGGAGATTCACCAGGATGTTGCCTGGGCTGGAGCGTTTCAGCTATGAAGAGAGGCTGGTTAGACTGGGGGTGTTTTCAATAGAGCAGAGAAGGCTGAGGGGGGACCTGATCGAGGTGTACACAATTATGAGGAACATAGAGAGAAGAGATAGGAAGGAACTTTTCCCCTTAGTGGAGGGGTCAATAACCAGGGGATATACCTTTAAGGTAAGGGGGCAGGAGATTTAGAAGGGATTTGAAGAAAAACGTTTTCACCCAGAGATTGGTGGGAATCTGGAACTCGCTGCGTGAAAGGGTGGTAGAGGTGGGAACTCTCACAACAATTAAGTGTTTAGAGGAGCATATGAAACACCATCGCAAACACGGCTACGGAGCAAGTGCTGGAAAATGCGATTAGAATAGATAGGTGCCAAAGGGCCTCTCTCTCTGCAGGAAAACTCTATGACCTGAGGTAGAAATTGGCCTCGCCCCTCAGAAATTTGATATTCTTGCATCTGGTCTGATGAGTCCAAATGAGAAACTTTGACAGGGCATGTCTTTTTTCCTTTTTGAGCCACATTCAAGTTCAGGAGGTACCAGGCGGCTAAAGTGATCGTTTTATTTTCTTTGCAGAGTTTCCCGTTGCGGGAGGCACGGAAGGAGTCGATTGGACCAACCTGCCGTGATTCCTTCAAACAATATTTCTGAATAATATTTTACCACAACGTGGACAACCTGTTTCCTCCCCCCTCTCCCAACCTACAGGCGTTCAGTGCCACTACTTTCCTGGGTATTATTTATTTGTGGGATCTTCCTGTGCCAGGTATGACTCCAACCTGAAGAGAGTATTTTCTCCCCCCCCACCCCCCACCCCACCACTTTCCGACACCCATCGACTCCAGTTTTGCTGGGGCTCCTTGATGTCACACTCAGTTGAATGCAGCCTTGATGTCAAGGGCAGTCACTCTCACCTCACCTCTGGAATTCAGCTCTTCTGTCCATATTTGAACCAAGACTGTAATGAGGTCAGGAGCTGAGTGACCCTGGGCAGCACGGTGACACAGTGGTTAGCGTTGCTGTCTCACAGCACCAGGGACCCAGGTTAAATTCCCAGCTCGGGTCACTGTCTGTGCGGAGTCTGCACATTCTCCCCGTGTCTGCGTGGGTTTCCTCCCACAGTACAAAGATGTGTAGGTTAGGTGGATTGGCCATGCTCAATTGACCCTTAGTGTCAGGGGGATTAGCAATGGGGTTACGGGGATAGGGCCTGGGTGGGATTGTTGTCGGTGCCGGCTCCATAGGCTGAATGGCCTCCTTCTGCACTGCAGAGATTTAATGATCCTATGAAACCCAAACTGGGCGTCACTGAGCAGGGGCTGTTTGACAGCACTGTTTATGACCCCTTCCATCACTTTACTGATGATCGAGAGTAGACTGGGTAGTAATTGGCCGGGTTGGATTTGTCCTGCTTTTTGTGTACAGGACATACCTGGGCAATTTTCCACATTGTTGGGTAGATGCCTGTGTTGTAACTGTACTGGAAGAGCTGGGCTCGGGGAGCGGCAAGTTCTGGAGCACAAGTCTTCAGTACTATTGCTGGAATGTTATCAGAGCCCATTGCCTTTGCAGTATCCAGTGCCTCCAACTGTTCCTTGATCTCACGTGGAGTGAATCAAATTGGCTGGAGACTGGCATCTGAGATGGATCATCCACTCGGCACTTCTGGCTGAGGATTCAGCGATGGTAATGCCATTGAATGTCAAGGGGGGGGATGGTTAGATCCTCTCTTGTTGGAGATAGTCATTGCCTGGCACTTGTGTGGTGTGAATGTTACTCTCCTCTTGTCAGCCCAAGCCTGGATATTGTCCAGGTCTTGCTGCATTTGGACACGGACTGCTTCGGTCTCACGCCATGTCCGGTGTCGAGGTAATGGGATGGGAGTGGGGGAAGATTATGGTCCTCTGTCCATCAGCCTCGGAAGAGGTGAAGGTGCTTGGATTTAACGGAGCCTCCAGAGTTCTCCTTGCCTCTGTGAGCCAGCCTTCGTGAAATAAATCTTCCCGCAAATTCCACTGACAATTCACGCCAACTCCCTGGATCGCAACAGAGCTGGAATCAGGCAGTGAATATATTTATGGAATAAATGTGTATGGAAAATATTGTAACCACTCAATGGCCTGAACTTTACGTCCTTTTGGGCGCGCGCTCTGCCACATTCGGCCCATGCGTGTGAAACGCACACGGGCAAGTCGGGCACTGCCCGGGGAGGGCAGGAAGAGAGGCGGGTGCTGAGAAAATGGAGGGCGTGGGGCCGGCGCTCCCTCAGGAGGTTGGAGTTGGGGGGAACTAACTCTGCGGAGATGTCTTAACAAGCCGCAGATCCATCCAAAATTAAATCAGTAAATGGCGATGGGGAGAGGAACGTTTACAGACACCAATCTCCCCTTTCTATTCTATTTTATTTCAGTCTCAGACATTTTGTCCCCTCCTCTCCAATCAGGGGGTTAAAGGTTAAAAAGTCCACCGGCCAATCAGATGCTCCCATCCACCGTGAATGCAGACGAGGGGCCCCGTGCAGGATTGTGTTCCATTGGCCCCCTCCCTGCCCTCTGCCATTAGTCGCCCGATCGATCATCAGAGGGTGAACCTCCGACTCCAGCCCACGAAACGCCCCCCCCCACCCGAGCGCCCGAGTCCTTTCCCCGCGATCTCCCTCCCAAAGCGCGTTCACGCCCCAAGATAACGTGAAATTCTGGTCAGAGTGTCTACCTCGAAGCAGCGAATGCTCCGAGGGTGAATAATGTGCATCTTGTTTTTAACCTTGTATTTTTTGTGTAATACTGAATATTCTGATGCAATTTTAATGGTACATGTTTATGTAATTTAACGCATATCGGCTGGTTACCTGTCAGAGTTCTGCATGTTTATTTTTGATGCAGGAACCTCATTGGCCGTTTCGGGCCTTGTGGGATTAACCAGACCTTAATTTTTAACGGAGAACGTTATGGATCCCGCTCATAAACCGGGGTTCAGAGTTCGAGGTTCAGAGTTCGGGGTTCAGGGTTCAGAGGAAAGGCGGCTAAGTGAGACAGGAATAGCTCGAGCCAATCCGAGTCCATTTAGTTCAGTTGGCTGGACGGCCGGTTAGTGATGCAGAGCAACGCCAACAGCGTGGGTTCGATTCCCGTACTGCTGAGCTTCCTCACAAAGGCCTTGCCTTCTCAACCTTAACCCTCGCCCAAAGTGGTGATGTTCATGTTAAATCACCGCCATCTGGGACTATGGCGACTTTACCTCACCAACTCTGCCGTTCATCTTTTGATGATGGTAATTGAGAGGGATATAAATATTTTGATGTTTAAGGGGACTGTTTTAAAGTTTAGCTTTCTCCTACAGGCAGTTGGTATTTCTGGAGGAAATACAGCTCAGATGCTGGGAGAGCAGGATAATTACTCATTTTAGCCACGTAGTGTTTCCTTAGGATAGAACTCATGGACTTTTGTTTATCAATGAAAAAGTTCCCCTGGGGTTTTTCGAATAAATGCGTGAGGTTATGGGATAGGACAGACGGATGGAAGGGCGGGGGGGGGCGGGGGAGGTGGGCCTGGGTAAGATGCTCTGTCAGAGAGTTGATGCATTAAAAAAATACCCAGTGAACAATCATACAAGACCAGGTGAAGAGATGTGTGAAACATCACTGCTTTCCCCCTATCTGACACTGGGTTTTGGGATAGCAACCACTTGGAGGGGGGTCTCAGAAGCAGAGCGTCCAAGGGTCCTCATCGCTCACCGGGTGCCGAGGACCCCCAGGGGCAAGGTTGCTCGAGTGTCGCGCTCAAGGGAACGTCCAGATCGAGGGCAGGATTCTTGTTCATGAAACGTAGCGTAGAAAGCTAGCACACAGTTGCAGAAGGTAATCGAGAAGACCAATGGAAAGCTGGCTTTTATTTCCCAGGGGGCTGGAGTATAAAAGTAAAGAGGTGTTTCTGCAGCTAAGGTACTAGTGAGGCCACATTTCAAATACTGTGTACAGTTTTGGTCCCCTATTTAAGGAAGGATATATTATCATTGGAGAAAGCACAGAGGAGGTTTACTGGGATGATCCCCGGTAAGGAGAGTTCGCGGTATGAGGAAAGATTAAACAGATCGAGTCTGCTCTCCTTGGAGTTCAGAAGAATGAGAGGTGATATGATTGTAACATGTCAGATTCTCAGGGGGGGTTCGACAGGGGAAATGTTCAGAGGATGTTTCCACTCAGGGGAAACAGTCACAGAATAGGCGGGGGTGAGTGGGGGGGCGGGGGGTGGGGGGGGGGGGGCGGGGGTGTTATTTAAGACGGATTGGAGGAAGAATTACTGAGAGAGCGGGGAATCTTTGGAATTCTTTACCCCGGGAAGCTGACAAGTCCTCGGACATTTCCAGGGCTGGGATTCATCGGGTTTATAATCAGTCGGGGATCAAGGATCACGGGGAGAAGGTGGACCCTGTGAGTGTTGGATCGGAAATGATCTTATTAAATGGTGGAGCAGACTCGAGGGGCCGAATGGCCTCCTCCTGTTCCTCATGGGAGTAAAAGTGTTTTTCACCCAGAGGGTGGAGGGAGTCTGGAGCTCACGGCCTAAGTTGGCGGCTGAGGCAGATTTATGTGTCTGTGTCTAAAGGGCTGTTACCCCAGGGACCAGCAAACTGGAAATGAGAATTAAAATAGGCATTTTCCTCCCTCTTTATAAGGCTGGTGCAGCGATGATGGACATTTCTGCACCGTAGAATTTCCTAAGTTTAAGTTTTTATTATTAATGTCATAAGTAGGCTTACATTAACATTGCAATGAAGTTAGTATGAAAATCCCTTAGTTGCCACACTCTGGTGCCTGTTCGGGTCAATGCACCCTCACCAGCACGTCTTTCCGACTCGCGTTGATGTCGAAATGATTGTAATCTCTATGTTCCGGGTATAAATCACCTCAATATTTGTTGTAATTGGCGTTCGAACTGTATGGAATCTTGTATTTCTATCCATGGAGAATGTTTGGAATAAAGTTTTCACGCTTCTACTCAGTCAGTGCATTCTGGTTTCTCTCTTGGCTTCCGGGCCTGTGGGATCCCTCAGGCCACAGTTCAGTCCCCCTGCAACGCCCACCGCACTACCCTCTGCACTGCCCTCCCACACCCTTCCTGCACTCTCCCCCTCGCAATGCACCCCCACCTCAGCATTGAGGTAGATCCCCTCGCGAGACAGCAGGGTTCTCCTGAGATAGGAGAGGCTAAGAAGTCAGCAGGGTGGGCTGGGGGTCTCCATCGCCCCTCCGTCTGGTACTGTGGGTGGGCTGTGATTCCACAAGAGAGATATGTCCAGCAGAGAGTTTAGGGGTTAGGACGGAGGGTGGGGGGGGGGGGGGGGGGGGGGGGGAGGAGGGGGCGGAGGAGAGAGGTCATAGAATCCCTACGGTGCAGAAGGAGGCCATTTGGTCCATCGAGTCTGCACCGACCACAATCCCACCCAGACCCTATCCCCGTAACCCCACATATTTACCCTGCTAATCCCCCTGACACTAAGGGGCAATTTAGCACAGCCAATCAACCTAACACGCACAACTTTGGACTGTGGGAGGAAACCGGAGCACCTGGAGGAAACCCACGCAGACATGGAGAGAAAGTGCAAACTCCACACAGGCACTGACCCTGAGGCCAGAATTGAAGCCGGATCCCTGAGAGGCAGCAGCACTAACCACTGTGCCGAGATATAGAGAGAGTGAGAGAGACATGGAAAGACCATCAGACAGAGTGAGAGAAACACTATGCTACATAGCGCACAGGAAACAATACCTTTACTGTACGCCAATACATGTGACAATAATAAATCAAATCAAAAAGATACAGATATATATAGACAGAGCGGGGAGAGATATCGAGAAATATAGAGAGATACGTGGAGAGAGATTTGACGGGGGGAAGATATAGAGATACACGGAGAAGGGGAGACAGAGAGATAAAGAGATGGAAATAGAGGGAGAAAGAGAGAGCGAGTGAAAAGAAGCACGAGATAGAGAGGCTTGTACAAAACGCCTGCCGTGTTACCTATCGGGCCAGTGAGAGTGCGCTCCAGTGAGAGTGCGCTCCAGTGAGAGTGCGCTCCAGTGAGAGTGCGCTCCAGTGTGAGTGCGCTCCAGTGAGAGTGCGCTCCAGTGTGAGTGCGCTCCAGTGAGAGTGCGCTCCAGTGAGAGTGCGCTCCAGTGTGAGTGCGCTCCAGTGAGAGTGCGCTCCAGTGTGAGTGCGCTCCAGTGAGAGTGCGCTCCAGTGAGAGTGCGCTCCAGTGAGAGTGCGCTCCAGTGTGAGTGCGCTCCAGTGTGAGTGCGCTCCAGTGAGAGTGCGCTCCAGTGAGAGTGCGCTCCAGTGTGAGTGCGCTCCAGTGTGAGTGCGCTCCAGTGAGAGTGCGCTCCAGTGTGAGTGCGCTCCAGTGTGAGTGCGCTCCAGTGTGAGTGCGCTCCAGTGTGAGTGCGCTCCAGTGAGAGTGCGCTCCAGTGTGAGTGCGCTCCAGTGTGAGTGCGCTCCAGTGTGAGTGCGCTCCAGTGAGAGTGCGCTCCAGTGTGAGTGCGCTCCAGTGTGAGTGCGCTCCAGTGAGAGTGCGCTCCAGTGTGAGTGCGCTCCAGTGTGAGTGCGCTCCAGTGAGAGTGCGAGAGTGCTTCATTGCAGTGGATGGTTTGACATGGTCCTCAGGTGGTAAGCAATGCTACAGGAATGAATCTCCTTGTTTCCAGGTGCTAGTCGAGATGGCAGCAGCAAATTGAGGGGCTGAATGGCCTCTGCCAGTTCCTGCATTTCGCAAACCGGCTTGCGAAATGGAACGGGGGAGGGGGAGGGATTTGTCAACTGTGGCGCCGACAGTTTCGAAAGAGAGGGGGAGGTCAGCATTTGCCCAGAATTGTTTGTGAAAGTCAGTCCCGGTCCCTCCCCAGACAGGGCGTCTCCACAGAATCACTTACACACTCTCTCTCTCTCGCCCCCGAGGCCTCTAATGAGCTCAGTAAATTATCCATCAGTGAAAGTCAGCTCACACGCTGCATTGCCTCACCTCCTGACTCCTCCCAAAGCCTGTCCACCATCGACAAGGACACAAGTCAGGAGTGTGCTGGAATACTCTCCACTTGCCTGGATGAGTGCGGCTCCCAACAACACTTGAGAAGCTCGACACCATCCAGGACAAAGCAGCCCCCGCTCGATCGACACGCTAACCCCCACCTTCAACACTCACTCCCTCCACCACCGACGCACAGAGGCAGCCGTGTGTACCATCTACAAGATGCACTGCAGCGACTCACCAAGGCTCCTTCAACAGCACCTTCCAAACCCACCTTGAAGGGCAAAGGGGGCAGCAGACACTTGGACTAATATTTACAGGGGGAGAATCTCCGGGAGTGTGTTAATAATTACAGGGGGGTCTCTGGGAGTGCGTTAATATTTACAGGGTGGGGTCTCCGGGAGTGTGTTAATATTTAGAGGGAGGGTCTCCGGGAGTGTGTTAATATTTACAGGGGGGTCTCCGGGAGTGTGTTAATAGTTACAGGGGGGTCTCCGGGAGTGTGTTAATATTTACAGGGGGGTCTCCGGGAGTGTGTTAATATTTACAGGGGGGTCTCCGGGAGTGTGTTAATATTTACAGGGGGGTCTCTGGGAGTGTGTTAATATTTACAGGGTGGGGTCTCCGGGAGTGTGTTAATATTTAGAGGGAGGGTCTCCGGGAGTGTGTTAATATTTACAGGGGGATCTCCGGGAGTGTGTTAATATTTACAGGGGGGGTCTCCGGGAGTGTGTTAATATTTACAGGGGGAGAACCTCCGGGAGTGTGTTAATAATTACAGGGGGGTCTCCGGTAGTGTGTTAATATTTACAGGGGGGGTCTCTGGGAGTGTGTTAATAATTACAGGGGGGTCTCGGGGAGTGTGTTAATATTTACAGGGGGGTCTCCGGGAGTGTGTTAATATTTACAGGGGGGGTCTCCGGGAGTGTGTTAATATTTACAGGGGGGTCTCCGGGAGTGTGTTAATATTTACAGGGGGGTCTCCGGGAGTGTGTTAATATTTTTTCAGGGGGGTCTCTGGGAGTGCGTTAATATTTACAGGGGGCGGTCTCCGGGAGTGTGTTAATATTTACGGGGGGGGTCTCTGGGAGTGTGTTAATATTTACAGGGGGGTCTCTGGGAGTGTGTTAATATTTACAGGGGCGTCTCCGGGAGTGTGTTAATATTTACAGGGGTGTCTCCGGGAGTGTGTTAATATTTACAGGGGGGTCTCCGGGAGTGTGTTAATATTTACAGGGGGGTCTCCGGGAGTGTGTTAATATTTACAGGGGGGGGTCTCCGGGAGTGTGTTAATATTTACAGGGGGGTCTCCGGGAGTGTGTTAATATTTACAGGGGGGGGGTCTCTGGGAGTGTGTTAATATTTACAGGGGGGTCTCCGGGAGTGTGTTAATATTTACAGGGGGGTCTCCGGGAGTGTGTTAATATTTAGAGGGAGGGTCTCCGGGAGTGTGTTAATATTTACAGGGGGGTCTCTGGGAGTGTGTTAATATTTAGAGGGAGGATCTCCGGGAGTGTGTTAATATTTACAGGGGGTCTCTGGGAGTGTGTTAATATTTACAGGGGGGTCTCTGGGAGTGTGTTAATATTTACAGGGGGGTCTCCGGGAGTGTGGTAATATTTACAGGGGGGTCTCCGGGAGTGTGTTAATATTTACAGGGGGGGGTCTCCGGGAGTGTGTTAATATTTACAGGGGGGTCTCCGGGAGTGTGTTAATATTTACAGGGGGGGGTCTCCGGGAGTGTGTTAATATTTACAGGAGGGTCTCTGGGAGTGTGTTAATATTTACAGGGGGGTCTCCGGGAGTGTGTTAATATTTACAGGAGGGTCTCCGGGAGTGTGTTAATATTTACAGGGGGGGGTCTCCGGGAGTGTGTTAATATTTACAGGGGGGTCTCCGGGGATGTGGTAATATTTACAGGGGGGTCTCCGGGAGTGTGTTAATATTTACAGGGGGGGTCTCCGGGAGTGTGTTAATATTTACAGGGGGGTCTCTGGGAGTGTGTTAATATTTACAGGGGTGTCTCCGGGAGTGTGTTAATATTTACAGGGGGGTCTCTGGGAGTGTGTTAATATTTACAGGGGGGGTCTCCGGGAGTGTGTTAATATTTACAGGGGGGGGTCTCCGGGAGTGTGTTAATATTTACAGGGGGGGGTCTCCGGGAGTGTGTTAATATTTACCGGAGGGTCTCTGGGAGTGTGTTAATATTTACAGGGGGGTCTCCGGGGGTGTGGTAATATTTACAGGGGGGTCTCTGGGAGTGTGTTAATATTTACAGGGGGGTCTCTGGGAGTGTGTTAATATTTAGAGGGAGGGTCTCCGGGAGTGTGTTAATATTTACAGGGGGTCTCTGGGAGTGTGTTAATATTTACAGGGGGGTCTCTGGGAGTGTGTTAATATTTACAGGGGGGTCTCCGGGAGTGTGGTAATATTTACAGGGGGGGGGGGGTCTCCGGGAGTGTGGTAATATTTACAGGGGGGTCTCCGGGAGTGTGTTAATATTTACAGGGGGGTCTCCGGGAGTGTGTTAATATTTACAGGGGGGTCTCTGGGAGTGTGTTAATATTTACAGGGGGGTCTCCGGGAGTGTGTTAATATTTACAGGGGGGTCTCTGGGAGTGTGTTAATATTTACAGGGGGGTCTCCGGGAGTGTGTTAATATTTACAGGGGGGTCTCCGGGAGTGTGTTAATATTTACAGGAGGGTCTCCGGGAGTGTGTTAATATTTACAGGGGGGGGTCTCCGGGAGTGTGTTAATATTTACAGGGGAGTCTCCGGGAGTGTGTTAATATTTACAGGGGGGTCTCTGGGAGTGTGTTAATATTTACAGGGGGGTCTCCGGGAGTGTGTTAATATTTACAGGGGGGTCTCTGGGAGTGTGTTAATATTTACAGGGGGGTCTCCGGGAGTGTGTTAATATTTACAGGGGGGGGGTCTCCGGGAGTGTGTTAATATTTACAGGGGGGTCTCCGGGAGTGTGTTAATATTTACAGGGGGGTCTCCGGGAGTGTGTTAATATTTACAGGAGGGTCTCCGGGAGTGTGTTAATATTTACAGGGGGGGGTCTCCGGGAGTGTGTTAATATTTACAGGGGGGTCTCTGGGAGTGTGTTAATATTTACAGGGGGGGTCTCCGGGAGTGTGTTAATATTTACAGGGGGGTCTCTGGGAGTGTGTTAATATTTACAGGGGGGTCTCTGGGAGTGTGTTAATATTTACAGGGGGGTCTCCGGGAGTGTGGTAATATTTACAGGGGGGGGGGGTCTCCGGGAGTGTGGTAATATTTACAGGGGGGTCTCCGGGAGTGTGTTAATATTTACAGGGGGGTCTCCGGGAGTGTGTTAATATTTACAGGGGGGTCTCTGGGAGTGTGTTAATATTTACAGGGGGGTCTCCGGGAGTGTGTTAATATTTACAGGGGGGTCTCTGGGAGTGTGTTAATATTTACAGGGGGGTCTCCGGGAGTGTGTTAATATTTACAGGGGGGTCTCCGGGAGTGTGTTAATATTTACAGGAGGGTCTCCGGGAGTGTGTTAATATTTACAGGGGGGGGTCTCCGGGAGTGTGTTAATATTTACAGGGGAGTCTCCGGGAGTGTGTTAATATTTACAGGGGGGTCTCTGGGAGTGTGTTAATATTTACAGGGGGGTCTCCGGGAGTGTGTTAATATTTACAGGGGGGTCTCTGGGAGTGTGTTAATATTTACAGGGGGGTCTCCGGGAGTGTGTTAATATTTACAGGGGGGGGTCTCCGGGAGTGTGTTAATATTTACAGGGGGGTCTCCGGGAGTGTGTTAATATTTACAGGGGGGTCTCCGGGAGTGTGTTAATATTTACAGGAGGGTCTCCGGGAGTGTGTTAATATTTACAGGGGGGGGTCTCCGGGAGTGTGTTAATATTTACAGGGGGGTCTCTGGGAGTGTGTTAATATTTACAGGGGGGGTCTCCGGGAGTGTGTTAATATTTACAGGGGGGTCTCCGGGAGTGTGTTAATATTTACAGGGGGGTCTCCGGGAGTGTCTTAATATTTACAGGGGGGTCTCCGGGAGTGTGTTAATATTTACAGGGGGGTCTCCGGGAGTGTGTTAATATTTAGAGGGAGAGTCTCCGGGAGTGTGTTAATATTTACAGGGGGGTCTCTGGGAGTGTGTTAATATTTAGAGGGAGGATCTCCGGGAGTGTGTTAATATTTACAGGGGGTCTCTGGGAGTGTGTTAATATTTACAGGGGGGTCTCTGGGAGTGTGTTAATATTTACAGGGGGGTCTCCGGGAGTGTGGTAATATTTACAGGGGGGTCTCCGGGAGTGTGTTAATATTTACAGGGGGGGGTCTCCGGGAGTGTGTTAATATTTACAGGGGGGTCTCCGGGAGTGTGTTAATATTTACAGGGGGGTGTCTCCGGGAGTGTGTTAATATTTACAGGAGGGTCTCTGGGAGTGTGTTAATATTTACAGGGGGGTCTCCGGGAGTGTGTTAATATTTACAGGAGGGTCTCCGGGAGTGTGTTAATATTTACAGGGGGGGGTCTCCGGGAGTGTGTTAATATTTACAGGGGGGTCTCCGGGGATGTGGTAATATTTACAGGGGGGTCTCCGGGAGTGTGTTAATATTTACAGGGGGGGGTCTCCGGGAGTGTGTTAATATTTACAGGGGGGTCTCTGGGAGTGTGTTAATATTTACAGGGGTGTCTCCGGGAGTGTGTTAATATTTACAGGGGGGTCTCTGGGAGTGTGTTAATATTTACAGGGGGGGTCTCCGGGAGTGTGTTAATATTTACAGGGGGGGGTCTCCGGGAGTGTGTTAATATTTACAGGGGGGGGTCTCCGGGAGTGTGTTAATATTTACCGGAGGGTCTCTGGGAGTGTGTTAATATTTACAGGGGGGTCTCCGGGGGTGTGGTAATATTTACAGGGGGGTCTCTGGGAGTGTGTTAATATTTACAGGGGGGTCTCTGGGAGTGTGTTAATATTTAGAGGGAGGGTCTCCGGGAGTGTGTTAATATTTACAGGGGGTCTCTGGGAGTGTGTTAATATTTACAGGGGGGTCTCTGGGAGTGTGTTAATATTTACAGGGGGGTCTCCGGGAGTGTGGTAATATTTACAGGGGGGGCGGGGGGTCACCGGGAGTGTGGTAATATTTACAGGGGGGTCTCCGGGAGTGTGTTAATATTTACAGGGGGGTCTCCGGGAGTGTGTTAATATTTACAGGGGGGTCTCTGGGAGTGTGTTAATATTTACAGGGGGGTCTCCGGGAGTGTGTTAATATTTACAGGGGGGTCTCTGGGAGTGTGTTAATATTTACAGGGGGGTCTCCGGGAGTGTGTTAATATTTACAGGGGGGTCTCCGGGAGTGTGTTAATATTTACAGGAGGGTCTCCGGGAGTGTGTTAATATTTACAGGGGGGGGTCTCCGGGAGTGTGTTAATATTTACAGGGGAGTCTCCGGGAGTGTGTTAATATTTACAGGGGGGTCTCTGGGAGTGTGTTAATATTTACAGGGGGGTCTCCGGGAGTGTGTTAATATTTACAGGGGGGTCTCTGGGAGTGTGTTAATATTTACAGGGGGGTCTCCGGGAGTGTGTTAATATTTACAGGGGGGTCTCCGGGAGTGTGTTAATATTTACAGGAGGGTCTCCGGGAGTGTGTTAATATTTACAGGGGGGGGTCTCCGGGAGTGTGTTAATATTTACAGGGGGGTCTCCGGGAGTGTGTTAATATTTACAGGGGGTCTCTGGAAGTGTGTTAATATTTACAGGGGGGTCTCCGGGAGTGTGTTAATATTTACAGGAGGGTCTCCGGGAGTGTGTTAATATTTACAGGGTGGGGTCTCCAGGAGAGTGTTAATATTTAGAGGGAGGGTCTCCGGGAGTGTGTTAATATTTACAGGGGGGTCTCCGGGAGTGTGTTAATATTTACAGGGGGGTCTCCGGGAGTGTGTTAATATTTACAGGGGGGTCTCCGGGAGTGTGTTAATATTTACAGGGGGGTCTCTGGGAGTGTGTTAATATTTACAGGGGGGTCTCCGGGAGTGTGTTAATATTTACAGGGGGGTCTCCGGGAGTGTGTTAATATTTACAGGGGGGTCTCCGGGAGTGTGTTAATATTTACAGGGGGTCTCCGGGAGTGTGTTAATATTTACAGGGGGGTCTCCGGGAGTGTGTTAATATTTAGAGGGAGGGTCTCCGGGAGTGTGTTAATATTTACAGGGGGGTCTCTGGGAGTGTGTTAATATTTAGAGGGAGGATCTCCGGGAGTGTGTTAATATTTACAGGGGGTCTCTGGGAGTGTGTTAATATTTACAGGGGGGTCTCTGGGAGTGTGTTAATATTTACAGGGGGGTCTCCGGGAGTGTGGTAATATTTACAGGGGGGTCTCCGGGAGTGTGTTAATATTTACAGGGGGGGGTCTCCGGGAGTGTGTTAATATTTACAGGGGGGTCTCCGGGAGTGTGTTAATATTTACAGGGGGGGGTCTCCGGGAGTGTGTTAATATTTACAGGAGGGTCTCTGGGAGTGTGTTTAATATTTACAGGGGGGTCTCCGGGAGTGTGTTAATATTTACAGGAGGGTCTCCGGGAGTGTGTTAATATTTACAGGGGGGGGTCTCCGGGAGTGTGTTAATATTTACAGGGGGGTCTCCGGGGATGTGGTAATATTTACAGGGGGGTCTCCGGGAGTGTGTTAATATTTACAGGGGGGGGTCTCCGGGAGTGTGTTAATATTTACAGGGGGGTCTCTGGGAGTGTGTTAATATTTACAGGGGTGTCTCCGGGAGTGTGTTAATATTTACAGGGGGGTCTCTGGGAGTGTGTTAATATTTACAGGGGGGGTCTCCGGGAGTGTGTTAATATTTACAGGGGGGGGTCTCCGGGAGTGTGTTAATATTTACAGGGGGGGGTCTCCGGGAGTGTGTTAATATTTACCGGAGGGTCTCTGGGAGTGTGTTAATATTTACAGGGGGGTCTCCAGGGGTGTGGTAATATTTACAGGGGGGTCTCTGGGAGTGTGTTAATATTTACAGGGGGGTCTCTGGGAGTGTGTTAATATTTAGAGGGAGGGTCTCCGGGAGTGTGTTAATATTTACAGGGGGTCTCTGGGAGTGTGTTAATATTTACAGGGGGGTCTCTGGGAGTGTGTTAATATTTACAGGGGGGTCTCCGGGAGTGTGGTAATATTTACAGGGGGGGGGGGGTCTCCGGGAGTGTGGTAATATTTACAGGGGGGTCTCCGGGAGTGTGTTAATATTTACAGGGGGGTCTCCGGGAGTGTGTTAATATTTACAGGGGGGTCTCTGGGAGTGTGTTAATATTTACAGGGGGGTCTCCGTGAGTGTGTTAATATTTACAGGGGGGTCTCTGGGAGTGTGTTAATATTTACAGGGGGTCTCCGGGAGTGTGTTAATATTTACAGGGGGGTCTCCGGGAGTGTGTTAATATTTACAGGAGGGTCTCCGGGAGTGTGTTAATATTTACAGGGGGGGGTCTCCGGGAGTGTGTTAATATTTACAGGGGAGTCTCCGGGAGTGTGTTAATATTTACAGGGGGGTCTCTGGGAGTGTGTTAATATTTACAGGGGGGTCTCCGGGAGTGTGTTAATATTTACAGGGGGGTCTCTGGGAGTGTGTTAATATTTACAGGGGGGTCTCCGGGAGTGTGTTAATATTTACAGGGGGGTCTCCGGGAGTGTGTTAATATTTACAGGAGGGTCTCCGGGAGTGTGTTAATATTTACAGGGGGGGGGTCTCCGGGAGTGTGTTAATATTTACAGGGGGGTCTCCGGGAGTGTGTTAATATTTACAGGGGGGGGGTCTCCGGGAGTGTGTTAATATTTACAGGGGGGTCTCCGGGAGTGTGTTACCGCATATTTACAGGGGGTCTCTGGAAGTGTGTTAATATTTACAGGGGGGTCTCCGGGAGTGTGTTAATATTTACAGGGGGGTCTCCGGGAGTGTGTTAATATTTACAGGGAGGTCTCCGGGAGTGTGTTAATATTTACAGGGTGGGGTCTCCGGGAGTGTGTTAATATTTAGAGGGAGGGTCTCCGGGAGTGTGTTAATATTTACAGGGGGGTCTCCGGGAGTGTGTTAATATTTACAGGGGGGGGTCTCCGGGAGTGTGTTAATATTTACAGGAGGGTCTCTGGGAGTGTGTTAATATTTACAGGGGGGTCTCCGGGAGTGTGTTAATATTTACAGGAGGGTCTCCGGGAGTGTGTTAATATTTACAGGGGGGGTCTCCGGGAGTGTGTTAATATTTACAGGGGGGTCTCCGGGGATGTGGTAATATTTACAGGGGGGTCTCCGGGAGTGTGTTAATATTTACAGGGGGGGGGTCTCCGGGAGTGTGTTAATATTTACAGGGGGTCTCTGGGAGTGTGTTAATATTTACAGGGGTGTCTCCGGGAGTGTGTTAATATTTACAGGGGGGTCTCTGGGAGTGTGTTAATATTTACAGGGGGGTCTCCGGGAGTGTGTTAATATTTACAGGGGGGTCTCCGGGAGTGTGTTAATATTTAGAGGGAGGGTCTCCGGGAGTGTGTTAATATTTACAGGGGGGTCTCTGGGAGTGTGTTAATATTTAGAGGGAGGATCTCCGGGAGTGTGTTAATATTTACAGGGGGTCTCTGGGAGTGTGTTAATATTTACAGGGGGGTCTCTGGGAGTGTGTTAATATTTACAGGGGGGTCTCCGGGAGTGTGGTAATATTTACAGGGGTTCTCCGGGAGTGTGTTAATATTTACAGGGGGGGTCTCCGGGAGTGTGTTAATATTTACAGGGGGGTCTCCGGGAGTGTGTTAATATTTACAGGGGGGGTCTCCGGGAGTGTGTTAATATTTACAGGAGGGTCTCTGGGAGTGTGTTAATATTTACAGGGGGGTCTCCGGGAGTGTGTTAATATTTACAGGAGGGTCTCCGGGAGTGTGTTAATATTTACAGGGGGGGTCTCCGGGAGTGTGTTAATATTTACAGGGGGGTCTCCGGGGATGTGGTAATATTTACAGGGGGGTCTCCGGGAGTGTGTTAATATTTACAGGGGGGGTCTCCGGGAGTGTGTTAATATTTACAGGGGGGTCTCTGGGAGTGTGTTAATATTTACAGGGGTGTCTCCGGGAGTGTGTTAATATTTACAGGGGGGTCTCTGGGAGTGTGTTAATATTTACAGGGGGGTCTCCGGGAGTGTGTTAATATTTACAGGGGGGGGTCTCCGGGAGTGTGTTAATATTTACAGGGGGGGTCTCCGGGAGTGTGTTAATATTTACCGGAGGGTCTCTGGGAGTGTGTTAATATTTACAGGGGGGTCTCCGGGGGTGTGGTAATATTTACAGGGGGGTCTCTGGGAGTGTGTTAATATTTACAGGGGGGTCTCTGGGAGTGTGTTAATATTTAGAGGGAGGGTCTCCGGGAGTGTGTTAATATTTACAGGGGGTCTCTGGGAGTGTGTTAATATTTACAGGGGGGTCTCTGGGAGTGTGTTAATATTTACAGGGGGGTCTCCGGGAGTGTGGTAATATTTACAGGGGGGGGGGGGTGGGGGCTCCGGGAGTGTGGTAATATTTACAGGGGGGTCTCCGGGAGTGTGTTAATATTTACAGGGGGGTCTCCGGGAGTGTGTTAATATTTACAGGGGGGTCTCTGGGAGTGTGTTAATATTTACAGGGGGGTCTCCGGGAGTGTGTTAATATTTACAGGGGGGTCTCTGGGAGTGTGTTAATATTTACAGGGGGGTCTCCGGGAGTGTGTTAATATTTACAGGGGGGTCTCCGGGAGTGTGTTAATATTTACAGGAGGGTCTCCGGGAGTGTGTTAATATTTACAGGGGGGGTCTCCGGGAGTGTGTTAATATTTACAGGGGAGTCTCCGGGAGTGTGTTAATATTTACAGGGGGGTCTCTGGGAGTGTTTTAATATTTACAGGGGGGTCTCCGGGAGTGTGTTAATATTTACAGGGGGGTCTCTGGAGTGTGTTAATATTTACAGGGGGGTCTCCGGGAGTGTGTTAATATTTACAGGGGGGGTCTCCGGGAGTGTGTTAATATTTACAGGGGGGTCTCCGGGAGTGTGTTAATATTTACAGGGGGGTCTCCGGGAGTGTGTTAATATTTACAGGAGGGTCTCCGGGAGTGTGTTAATATTTACAGGGGGGGGTCTCCGGGAGTGTGTTAATATTTACAGGGGGGTCTCTGGGAGTGTGTTAATATTTACAGGGGGGGTCTCCGGGAGTGTGTTAATATTTACAGGGGGTCTCTGGGAGTGTGTTAATATTTACAGGGGGGTCTCTGGGAGTGTGTTAATATTTACAGGGGGGTCTCCGGGAGTGTGGTAATATTTACAGGGGGGGGGTCTCCGGGAGTGTGGTAATATTTACAGGGGGGTCTCCGGGAGTGTGTTAATATTTACAGGGGGGTCTCCGGGAGTGTGTTAATATTTACAGGGGGGTCTCTGGGAGTGTGTTAATATTTACAGGGGGGTCTCCGGGAGTGTGTTAATATTTACAGGGGGGTCTCTGGGAGTGTGTTAATATTTACAGGGGGGTCTCCGGAGTGTGTTAATATTTACAGGGGGGTCTCCGGGAGTGTGTTAATATTTACAGGAGGGTCTCCGGGAGTGTGTTAATATTTACAGGGGGGTCTCCGGGAGTGTGTTAATATTTACAGGGGAGTCTCCGGGAGTGTGTTAATATTTACAGGGGGTCTCTGGGAGTGTGTTAATATTTACAGGGGGGTCTCCGGGAGTGTGTTAATATTTACAGGGGGGTCTCTGGGAGTGTGTTAATATTTACAGGGGGGTCTCCGGGAGTGTGTTAATATTTACAGGGGGGGTCTCCGGGAGTGTGTTAATATTTACAGGGGGGTCTCCGGGAGTGTGTTAATATTTTTACAGGGGGGTCTCCGGGAGTGTGTTAATATTTACAGGAGGGTCTCCGGGAGTGTGTTAATATTTACAGGGGGGGTCTCCGGGAGTGTGTTAATATTTACAGGGGGTCTCTGGGAGTGTGTTAATATTTACAGGGGGGGTCTCCGGGAGTGTGTTAATATTTACAGGGGGGTCTCCGGGAGTGTGTTAATATTTACAGGGGGGTCTCCGGGAGTGTCTTAATATTTACAGGGGGGTCTCCGGGAGTGTGTTAATATTTACAGGGGGGTCTCCGGGAGTGTGTTAATATTTAGAGGGAGGGTCTCCGGGAGTGTGTTAATATTTACAGGGGGGTCTCTGGGAGTGTGT
>NW_027591515.1:0-85886 GCF_964213995.1 Mustelus asterias | reverse complement strand
AAAGTCCATTGACCTCGGATGGGATTTTCCAGTTTTGAGGCAGATATAAACGAAATCAAAGTGAAAGCAAGGAGTGGAAAGTATGGATTAAGAACGAAATGTGAAGAAGTCCGAGGAAGTCCGACCTCACCCCGGACGTGACAATTGAAGTCAACGGGCACACACTGGAAGAGGTGAAAAGGTTCACGTGCACTTGGGTGGATTGTAAGAAACCGCAGGAGATGTGATAAGGACACTCCAGGGAGCGAAGACCAGCTCTGTCAGCGTGAAGGATGTGCACAGAAACCACACTTGGATCTTGGGAACAGAATGCTGAGGTGCAACACGTTGTTATCGAGGTTATGGGCCTCGGAGTCAGAGACAGTAAAGGGGCTATTGAGAAGCTGAATGGATTCCAGATGTGGACATAGAAGAGAATGTTCTTCCTGAGGAAGTGCTGGAAATCATAGAATCATTGAATTCCTACAGTGCAGAAGGAGGCCATTTGGCCCATCGAGTCTGCACTGCCTCTCTGACAGAGTATTTAGGAGTACAGCCTACTCCTGTACCCAAACCCTGTAACCTCGCGCATTTCCCATGGCTAATCCCGCTAACCGGCACATCTTTGGACACTAAGGGACAATTTAGCATGGCCAATCCCCCTAACTCACACATCTTTGGACACTAAGGGACAATTTAGCATGGCCAATCCACTTAACCTACACATCTTTAGACACTAAGGGGCAATTTAGCATGGCCAATCCACCTAACCCGCACATCTTTGGACACTAAGGGGCAATTTAGCATGGCCAATCCACCTAACCCGCACATCTTTGGACACTAAGGGGCAATTTAGCATGGCCAATCCACCTAACCCGCACATCTTTGGACACTAAGGGGCAATTTAGCATCGCCAATCAACCTAATGGCTGCAGAAATGAAAAATTTGGTGTTTGGCATTGAGGAAGGTAGAATACATCAATCACATCATTTTGGCAGCCTGTAAACTGAGGCAATTATTGGAGGCAAAGATAGAGGGAACACATGGGAGAAGGAAGCAGAGGTGAAAATGAATGATGGGTAGAATGGACTGGATGGCGTTGACCAATGCGATACCCAGCACTTAACGCAGTTACTCCAAATGGGTCCTAACAAAGGTGATGTACAACTGCATAGCATCACTTCAGTTTATCACTCCTCTGAGTTCCAGAACCTTTGAAACAAATGTACGGTGGCACAGTGGTTAGCACCACTGCCTCACAACGCCAGGGACCCGGGTTTGATTCCCGGCTTGGGTCACTGTCTGTGTGGAGTTTGCACGTTCTCCCCGTGTCTGCGTGGGTTTCCTTCGAGTACCCGAGTTCCCTCCTACAGTGTGATAGATGTGCTGGTTAGGTGGATTGGCCATGCAAAATTATCCCTTAGTGTCCCAAGAAGTGTAGGTTATGGGTGATTGGTGGGGCCATGGGACTAGGGCAATGGGGTGGGCCCGGGTAAGATGCTCTGTCAGAAAGTCAGTGCAGACCAGGTGGGCCTCTCCTGCACTGTAGGAATTCTATGATTTTGGGCGGCACGATGCCACAGTAGTTACCACTGCTCCAGTTTCCTTCCACAGTGTGAAAGACATGCTGGTTAGGTGCATTGGCCATGCTACGTTCTCCCTCCATGTACCCGAATAGGCGCCGGAGTGTGGTGACTCGGGAATTTTCACAGTAACCTCATTGCAGCGTTGATGTAAGCCTACTTGTGACACTAATAAATAAACTTTAAACTTTAGGATTCTGTTAGTATTTTCAATTACCCTGTGAACCTGTCCACTAGCCTTAAACAGTGGGTGGGATCTTCTGGTCCCACCAAAGGTGATGCAAACCCCCCAGTGGGAGAGCCACACAATGCACCGTAGACATGGGCGGCACGGTAGCACAGTGGTTAGCACTGCTGCCTCACAGTGCCAGGGAGCCGGGTTCAATTCCCTGCTTGGGTCACTGTCTGTGTGGAGTTTGCACATTCTCCCTGTGTCTGCGTGAGTTTCCTCTGGGTGCTCCGGTTTCCTCCCACAGTCCAAAGGTGTGCGGGTTAGGCGGATTGGCCATGCTAAATTGTCCCTTAGTGTCAGGGGGACTTGCGGGGTAAATGCGTGGAATTATGGGTGTCATGCGTGGGTAAGGTTGTGGTCAGTGTAGACTTGATGGGCTGAATGGCCTCCTTCTGTACTGTAGGGATTCTATGACCTTGGCGGGACTGGAAGATCCTGCTAGCAGCCAATAGTGAGTCAGTTATCTCCGCTGCTGGAGAACCTGTAGTGGGAGAGTGGGGGCAAAACCCACCCTGTACCTGTACTCGGATTCTCAAATCTCTCTGCTCCCCCACAGATCCTAATCGCTTCCGACTTATGAGATATTCTGGCCAAACATTTCCCACTGCGGGAATTGTAGCACACAGGACAGAAAATCTGGTGGACCATTCAAAGATCCATTGAGTGGGAATTTCCGATCTTGGGCCACGGGTGGACGGAAAATCCTGCCCTCTGATTTGTCCTGGAGGTCACACTTGCCCACGCTGGGCTTTACCTGCCATGCCCACTCCCTCAGTCTGTACATGAACCTTCACCAATGTCCTTCTCCCATTCACACAAATCCCTCCGAATTTGCTTTCATCTGTAATCGCAAATCAACAACAACTATCTTTCCCTTCATCCAAGTATTTTTAAAAATTTACTTATTAGTGTCACAAGTAGGCTTACATTAACACTGCAATGAAGTTACTGTGAAAATCCCCTAGTCGCCACACTCTGGCGCCTGTTCGGATACACTGAGGGAAAATTTAGCAATGCACCTAACCCACACGTTTTTCAGACTGTGGGAGGAAACTGGAGCGCCCGGAGGAAACCCACGCAGACACGGGGAGAACGTGCAGACTCCGCACAGACAGTGACGCAAGCCAGGAATCGAACCCGGGTCCCTGGCGCTGTGAGGCAACAATGTTAACCACTGCGCCACCGTGCCACCCCAAGTTATTCGAAGGTACGGTGAAAAACCGAAGTGGTGAAAGTTCAACAGATTTATTTGGAGTCACGAGCTTTCGGAGCGCTGCTCCTTCATCAGGTGAGTTACCGTGCCCACCCCAGTCCAACACCGGCATCTCCACATTGTGGTGAAAGTTGTTCTTTTTACAGCGGAAGTATCAATATCAGGAAATATGCTCGAGAGGCTGAAAAAAACCGTCCTTTTTGCTCTGATGTTGCTACCCAGTGTAGAATGTGACTAATACAGATCTGATACAGTCTAGAGGAAGTGACTGATTGAGACTTGCTGATGAGTAACCTTGCTGATTTTTGCTCGTGTGTAAAGCTATCACTGCAGGTGGAGATACATTGCAGTGTGCAAGTCACTCACTGAGCTGCACAAGAATCTCCTGGATGTGATTCCAAACAGTGAAATACCTCCTTTTAGGATGAGCTTGTTTGGTGTGAGACTCAGTCTGATTGGTGGAGAGTTTTGTCACTTAGGGGATCCAGCACCAATGGAGAAGGAGCTTAGCTTGCAGCCTGTTCACCAACTTCCCGTTGCCCACTTCCTGCTTGAGGCCCCACCTACATCTCGTTCACCTGGTTAACTCTGGGTCATGATGTGAAGATGCCGGCGTTGGACTGGGGTAAACACAGTAAGAAGTTTAACAACACCAGGTTAAAGTCCAACAGGTTTATTTAGTAGCAAAAGCCACCAATGGCTTTAATGGCTTTTGCTACCAAATAAACCTGTTGGACTTTAACCTGGTGTTGTTAAACTTCTTACTAACTCTGGGTCACCAATGAGAGGGGCCCGTTCCGCTATCATCCCCGTGCTCGCTGAGCTAGCTCCGGCTCAAGCATATTTCCACCCTTGTTTCAAAGCCCTCCATGGCCTCACCCCCTCCCTATCTCTGTGATCTCCTCCAATCTCACACACCTCTGAGATATCTCCAATCCTGACCTTGTGTATTTCCAATTTTAATCGCTCCACCATTGGTGGCCATACCTTCAGCTGGCTGGGACCCAAACTCTGGAATTCCTTCCCTCTCCGACTCTCTATCCTCCTTTGAGTTTAAAGTTTATTTATGAGTGTCACAAGTAGGTTTACATTAACACTGCAATGATGTTACTGTGAAAATCCCCCAATCGCCACATTCCGGCGCCTGTTTGGGTACACTGAGGGAGAATTTAGCACGGCCAATGCATCTAACCAGCACGTCTTTCAGACTGTGGGAGGAAACCGGAGCGCCCGGTGGAAACCCACGCAGACACGGGGAGAACGTGCAGACTCCACACAGACAGTGGCCCAAGCTGGGAATCGAACCTGGATCACTGGTGCTGCGAGGCAGCAGTGCTAACCACTGTGCGACCATGCCGCTCCTTAAAATCTACCTCTGTGACCAAATCACCTGGCCCAATATCTCTTTATCTGGCTCGGTGTCATGTGTATTATATAATGCTCCAGGGAAAAACTTTAGGATGTTTCATTGAATCATATCATGGAATCCCTACAGTGCAGAAGAGGCCATTCGGCCCATTGAGAGTCCGCACCCACTCTCTGACAAAGCATCTTACCCAGGCCCTCTCCCCCACCCTATCCCTGTAACTCCACACATCTATAATGGCCAATCCACCTAACCTACACATTTTGGGACACTAACGAGCAACTTAGCACAGCCAATGCACCCTAACCAGCACGTCTTTCAGGCTGTGGGAGGAAACCGGAGACACCCGGAGGAAACCCATGCAGACACAGGGAGAACGTGCAGGCTCCGCAGTGACAGTTACCCAAGGCCGGAATCGAACCCGGGCACCTGAGAGGCAACATTGCTAACCACTGTGCATTGTGTCGCATTATGTAAAAGGTGCTATATAAATATAAGTTGTTGTTTTTGGGTCGAAGTTCGCCTGCATCGAATAGTCCAGTGCAGAAGGTCTGGCCTGCAACTTTTGCCATATCTAAACACAGATTGAGCAGCAAGAGAGAGAGAGAGAGCATGGAAGGTCCACAGCAGATGCACCTTTGCTCTTAGCTCATCTAATAACTCTGAGATTGTTTAGTGATTGGATTTGTTTTAGCTGTATTTTTTAGACAAGCATCCCATCAACTCCCACTCCAGGTTCACCTGTGCAGAATTACCAATTCCCTCCCATCCAGGTCACAGAGCCATACAGTACCAAAGAGGCCCTTTGGCCCATTCGAGGCTGAACTGACAAAACTAGACTAAATCTACACTAATCCCATTTACCAGCACTTGGCCCATAAATCAAGTGCTCATCCAAATGCTTTTTAAAGGTTGTGAGGTTTCCTGCCTCGATTACCCTCCCTGGCAGCGCATTCCAGATTCCCACCACCTCTGGGTGAAAAATATTTTCTTCAACCCCCCTCTGAATCTCCTGCCCCTCACCTTAAAATTGTGCCCCTTATTATTGACCCCTCAACCAAGGGGGATAGCCGCTTCCTACTCACCCTGTCCGTACCCCTCATGATCTTATGCACCTCAATCATGTCCCACCTCAGCCTTCTCTGCTCTAAGATCCCCTCATTGATCGTCCTGAGATGGCCTTGGTCTAAGTCTCCAATTACACTCTTATCCCTCTTGACTCCCTTCGCGCCTTGACATGGTTGACCTCACCATTCTCCATGTCCACCTCAGAGAGATGGTTTAACTCTGACCCATCAATGCAGTGTTATATCTCCAGCACTGCCCCCATGTTCAACTCCAGAACTCACCGTGTCCCCTCGGCCATTTAACTACAGGAAACCCACTGCTCTGATATATCTTGCCCATTTTCTCTCATAACTTTGAAACATTTTCCTATACCACTCTGTAATCTCTTGCTCAAAGGAAAACATTTTTTTCCATGTCTTTCTTTATAGCTCTAACTCCAAATAGCTGGCAGCATCTGTGACGGACGGCACGGTGGCACAGTGGTTAGCAATGCTGCTTCACAGCGTCAGGGACCCGGGTTCAATTCCGGCCTCAGGTGACTGTGTGAAGTTTGCACCTTCTCCCTGTGTCTGCGTAGGTTTCCTCCGGGTGCTCCGGTTTCCTCCCACACTCCAAAGATGAGCAGGTTAGGTTTGTTGGCCATGCTAAATTGCCCCTTAGTGTCCCAAGATGCACAGGTTGGGTGGATTGGCCATGCTAAAATGCCCCTTAGTGTCCCAAGATGTACAGGTTGGGTGGATTGGCCATGCTAAATTGCCCCTTAGTGTCTAAAGATGTATGGGTTAGGTGAATTGGCCATGCTAAATTGCCCCTTAGTGTCTAAAGATGTATGGGTTAAGTGAATTGGCCATGCTAAATTGCCCCTTAGGGGGATTAGCAGGGAAATGTAGTGGTGTTACGGGGATGGGACATGGGTGGGATTGTTGTCAGTGCGGGCTCAATGGCCTCCTTCTGCACTGTAGAAATTCTATGATTCTATTCTATAACTTTGTGCTATACCCTCTCTCCACTGCCTCGATAGCCATTCGTTATCGTGAAGACCTTATCAATAGTTCCTGGGATGTGAACATGAAAGGTTTCACCTCAACTCCCCTGCAAATGTACAGTTTTATAGACAGCTTAGCTGAACTGAATGTTTTTCAAGAAATCAACACCTTTATACCAATTTGACCTCAGTTGATATGATGGATCCTCCTCTTACTGCCTGTTGTCTTCTGAACCATTTGCTCTTCCATCTCCCTCTGACTGTTTGAGGTCTATAGCACACTCCCAGCAGCTCCTTATTTGCTTATCACTTCAATCCAAATGGTCTACTTTGATGATCCTTCCAGCATATCATCACTCCTTACAGCTGTGATTACTTCTTTAACCCATCTTTCAACCCCAAACACCCATCCCTCCCTTTCTTGAATCCCTTGGGCCATATTTGTGGCCACACCTGCCCGTTCCCCCAGCTGTGAAATCCGTGACCCACAATTGCTTCCCTGAGCTCGCACCCCCACCCATATACAGTTGAGTCAGGCATGGTGTTGCGATCTTGTATTCTGCATTCTTCCTCAGAGGGACCAGAGCTCTCAGCAGTCCAGCCATCATTTCATTCCATGTAGCCAGGGCTTGAAAATTGCAGTTATGAGGAGAGGTTGGACAGGCTGAGATCATAGAAACATCGAAACATAGAAGATAGGAGCAGGAGGAGGCCATTCGGCCCTTCAAGCCTGCTCTGCCATTCATCACCATCATGGTGGATCATCCAACTCAGTAGCCTAATTCTGCTTTCTCCCCATTATCTTTGACCCTGTTCACCCCAGGATCATTTTCCTTCGAACAGAGGAACTGAGGGGTAGAATAGAATAGAATCCCTACAATGCAGAAGGAGGCCATTCGGCCCATTGAGTCTGCACCTACCACAATCCCACCCAGGCCTTATTTCCGTAACGCCACACATTTACCAAGGGTGACCTAATTCATGTGTACTAAATTATGAGGGGCTCAGATAGGGTAGATAGGAAAGGTGTGGGGCAGGATTTTCCAGCCGCGCTCGCCCCAAGGCCAGAAAGTCCCGCCTGAGGTCAACTGACCTTCTCATGGTACAGGCATTTAGAGACGCAAGGACTGATTAGGGGCAGTCAGCATGGCTTTGTGAGTGGAAAATCATGTCTCACAAATTTAATTGAGTTTTTTGAAGGGGTAACCAAGAAGGTAAATGAGGGCAGTGCAGTTGATGTTGTCTACATGGACTTTAGCAAGGCCTTTGACAAGGTGCCACATGGTAGGTTGTTGCATAAGGTTAAATCTCACGGGCTTCAGGGTGAGGTATCGAAATGGATACAAAATTGGCTTCTTGACAGAAGCCAGAGGGTGGTTGTAGAGAGTTGTTTTTCAAACTGGAGGCCTGTGACCAGCGGTGTGCCTCAGGGATCAGTGCTGGGCCCACTGTTATTTGTCATTTATATTAATGATTTGGATGCGAATATAGGGGGCATGGTTAGTAAGTTTGTAGATGACACCAAGATTGGTGGCATAGTGGACAGTGAAGAAAGTTATCTCCAATTGCAACGGGATCTTGATCAATTGGGCCAGTGGGTTGATGAATGGCAGATGGAGTTTAATTTAGACAAATGCGAGGAGATGCATTTTGATAGATTGAACCAGGGCAGGACTTACTCAGTTAATGGTAGGGCATTGGGGAGAGTTATAGAACAAAGAGATCTAGGGGTACAGGTTCATAGCTCCTTGAAAGTGGAGTCACAGGTGGACAGAGTGGTGAAGAAGACATTCGGCATGCTTGGTTTCATCGGTCAGAACATTGAATACAGGAGTTGGGACGTCTTGTTGAAGTTGTACAAGACATTGGTAAAGCAACACTTGGAATACTGTGTTCAGTTCTGGTCACCCTATTATAGAAAAGATGTTATGAAACTAGAAAGAGTGCAGAAAAGATTTACTAGGATGCTACCGGGACTTGATGGATTGAGTTATAAGGAGAGGCTGAATAGACTGGGACTTTTTTCTCTGGAGCGTAGGAGGCTGAGGGGTGACCTTATAGAGGTCTATAAAATAATGAGGGGCATAGACAAGGTAGATAGTAAATATCTTTTCCCAAAGGTAGGGGAGTCTAAAACTAGAGGACATAGGTTTAACGTGAGAGGGGAGAGATACAAAAGTGTCCAGAGGGGCAATTTCTTCACACAGAGGGTGATGAGTGTCTGGAACAAGCTGCCAGAGGTGGTAGTAGAGGCGGGTACAATTTTATCTTTTAAAAAGCATTTAGATAGTTACATGGGTACGATGGGTATAGAGGGATATGGGCCAAATGCGGGCAATTGGGATTAGCTTAGGGGGTTTTAAGAAAAAATGGCAGCATGGACAAGTTGGGCTGAAGGAGCTGTTTCCATGCTGTAAACCTCTATGACTCTATGACTATATGACTCTATGTCTTGCCTGCTACGATTCCCATGACGGGTGGGATGGAAACATTCCACCCCTAATCTCCCTAGCTCAGGGGTCAATCAACAGAGGGCATAGATTTAATTTGATTGGTAGAGGGGACATGAGGAGAAACCTTCTCACCCAAAGGCTGGTTGGCATTTGGAATTCACTGCCTAAGTTGGTAGTTGACGTTAAAAGAGTCAATTCATTTAGAGTCATAGAGGTTTGCAACATGGAAACAGGCCCTTCAGCCCAACTTGTCCATGCCGCCCTTTTTTATTAAACCCCCAAGCTAATCCCAATTGCCCGCATTTGGCCCATATCCCTCTATACCCATCTTACTCATGTAACTGTTTAAATGCTTTTTAAAAGACAAAATTGTACCCGTCTCTACTACTACCTCTACTTACAGAACTAGAGACCTTATAGAAACATATAAGATTATGAAGGGAATAGATAAGATAGAAGCAGGGAAGTTGTTTCCACTGGCGGGTGAAACTAGAACTCGGGGTCATAGCCTCAAAATAAGGGGGAGCAGATTTAGGACTGAGCTGAGGAGGAACTTCTTCACACAAAGGGTTGTGAATCTGTGGAATTCCCTGCCCAGTGAAGCAGTTGAGGCTACCTCATTGAATGTTTTTAAGGCAAGGATAGATAAATTTCTGAACAGTAAAGGAATTAAGGGTTATGGAGAGCGGGCGGGTAAGTGGAGCTGAGTCCACGAAAAGATCAGCCATGATCTTATTGAATGGCGGAGGAGGCTCGGGGGGCCAGATGGCCTACTCCTGCTCCTAGTTCTTATGTTGTTAGTAGATACCTGGACCTGTGTCTGAAGTGCTGAAACATGCAAGGCTACAGACCAGGTGATGGAAATGGGATTAAAATACACGGCTAGTTTTTTTCTCTTCTTTGGATGGCACAGATATGAATGGGCTGAATGGCCTCTTTCTGCACTGTACCCTTTCCACAGTTCTATAGCTAGAAGTGAAACTACAATGCAAAATTCATTTCAAATCTGTTTGAGAATCTCTGCTGATGTTTGACATTTCACCAAGCTGGACCATTCTTCACACCTAATGAATATCGTAAGCGACAGAAATTATTTTTTTTAAATTCCTGATTTTAGCAGATTAACCTCTGGAGCCTAATGAGATGTGTAACCATTTCTGGAAACAATTACCTAGTTTGAGATTGGGGGAAAACGGCTTTAATTTGGCGCAGAACAAAAATGAATTTCCAGATTCGGCATGACATAGCAGGAAGGTGAGAAATACCCCTTTAATATCAGGGTAAACTGCATGGAATAACGCTTTAATATCGGGAGTCACAGTGAGAAATACCCCTTTAATATCAGGATAAACAAAGTGAAATACCCCTTTAACATCAGGAAAAACAGTGTGAAACACCCCTTTAAATATACGGTTAACAGTGCGAAATATGCCTTTAATTTCAGGATAAATGGAGTGAATTAACCCTTTAATATCAAGATAAAAATTGTGAAGTTCCCCTTCATTATTAGGATATACTGTGTGAAATATCCCTTTAGTATCAGGAGAAAAGGAGTGAAATATCCCTTTAATATCAAGATAAAAATTGTGTGATACCCTTTAAATATCAGGATAAACAGTTTGAAATACCCCTCTAATATCAGGGTAAATAGTGTGAATCGCCCTTTTAATATCACAATAAATTTTGTGGAATATCCCTTTAAAATAGGATAATCAGTGTCAACATCCTTGGGGTTACCATTGACAAGAAACTCAACTGGGCTCGCCACATAGACAAAGTGGCTAAAAGAGTAGCCACTTAGTGTCTTTATATGCTCTGTTTGTGAACAGAATTCCCACTCACCTGAAGAAGGGGCTTAGAGCTCCGAAAGCTTGTGTGGCTTTTGCTACCAAATAAACCTGTTGGACTTTAACCTGGTGTTGTTAAACTTCTTACTGTGTTTACCCCAGTCCAACGCTGGCATCTCCACATCATAAAAGAGTAGGTCAGAGGCTAGGAATACTTCAAGTAGCTCACCTCCTGACTCCCCAAAGCCTGTCCACCATCAACAAGGCACAAGTCAGGAGTGTGATGGAATACTCCCCACTTGCCTGGATGGGTGCAGCTCCAACAACACTCAAGAAGCTCGACATCATCCAGGCAAAGCAGCCCACTTGATTGACACCACATCTACAAACATCCACTCCCTCCACCACCGACGCTCAGTAGCAGCAGTGTGTACCATCTACAAGATACACTGCAACAATTCACCAAAGATCCTTAGACAGCACCTTCCAAACTCATGACCACTTCCTTCTAGAAGGACAAGGGCAGCAGATACATGGGAACACCACCACCTGCAAGTTCCCCTCCAAGCCACTCACCATCCTGACTTGGAAATATATCGCCGTTCCTTCACAGACGCTGGGTCAAAATCCTGAAATTCACTCCCTAATGGCATTGTGGGTCAACTCACAGAACATGGACTGCAGCGATTCACCACCATCTTCTCAAGGGCAACTAGGGATGGGCAATAGATTCTGATGTGGAAATGCCGGCGTTGGACTGGGGTAAGCACAGTAAGAAGTCTCACAACACCAGGTTAAAGTCCAACAGGTTTATTTTGCTACCAAATAAACCTGTTGGACTTTAACCTGGTGTTGTGAGACTTCTTACTGTGCAATAGATTCTGGCCAGCCAGCGACGCCCATGTCCCACAAAGGAATAAAAAAAAATTAGTGTGAAAGACCCCTTTAATATCAGGATAAACAGAGTGAATTAACCCTTTATTATCAGGACAAGAAATGTGAAATGCCCCTTAAATATCAGGATAAAGAGAGTGAAATCACCCTTCAGTATCAAGATAAAAATTGTATCATTCCCTTTTAATATCAGGATAAAAAGTGCAAAATATTCCTTTAATATCAGGATAAACAGTGTGAAATGTTCCTTTAATATCAGGGTAAATAGTGTGAAATATCCCTTTAACCTCAGGATAAACAGAATGAATTAACCCTCTAATATCAGGATAAACAGTGTGAAAAACCCCTTTAGTGTCAGGATAAACTTTGTGAAGTATCTCTTTAATGAAAGGATAAAGGGAGTGAAAAACCCCTTTAATATCAGGATACAATATGAAATACTGCATTAATAGCAACATAAACTTTGTGAAATATCTCTTTAATATCAGGATAAGTGGCGTGAAGTGAGGATAAGCAGAGTCAAATAATCCTTAAATATCAGGATAAACAGAATGAAATAATCCATTAATATCAGGGTAAAAAGTGTGAAAGACACCTTGTATATCAGGATAAGGATAGCGAAATACCCCTTTAATATCAGGATAAACGGAATGAAATATTCCTTTAACATCTGGATAAACAGTGTAAAACACCCCTTTAATATCTGGATAATCAGTGTGAAATATCCCTTTAATATCTGGATAAACAGAGAGAATTAACCCTTTAATATCAGATAGAAATTGTGTAATATCCCTCAAATGTCAGGATAAACAGTGCGAAACACCCCTTTAATATCAGGGTAAATAGCATGAAATGCCCCTTTAATATCATTATAAACAGTGTGAAATACCCTTTTAAAACCAGGACAAATAGTATGAAATACCCCTTTAATATCAGAGTTCACAGTATGAAATATCCCTTTAATATCAGTATAAGCAGCGTGAATTACCCCTTTAATATCAAGATGAAAATAGTGTAATGCTCCTTAAATATCAGGAGAAACAGTGCAAAATACCTCTTTAAGGCATGATAAACACAGTGAAACAACTATTTAATATCAGGGTGAAGAGAATGAAATATCCCTTTAATATCAGGATAAACGGAGTGAATTAACCCTTTAATATCAGAGTTTACAGCGTCAAATACCCCTTTAATATCAGGATAAACCGTGTGAAATGTCCCTTTAATCTCAGGATAAAAATGCGAAATACCCCTTTAATATCAGCATAAACGGTGTCAAATACCCCTTTAATATCATGTTATACAGTGAAAAAGAAACATTTAATATCAGGATAAACAGTGTGAAATACCCCTTTAATAATGGGTAAACAATTTGTTATAAATAATCTGGCACGTCCTCCTTTAATCGCTGACAATTACCACGGCAAATTTCAGGTCATGGTGGAATTGTTTTTTTAGAATTTGCAAAGTTTAATTTTTGGAGATTACTGTACATGTGTAAATTAATTGTTATAGAACTTATTAAACAAATGAATTGTGCATACACCTAGATCTTTTTTTTTGCTGACCTAATTCGTACTGGTTTAATTAGTCTGAACCAGATTTGCTTTAGCTATCCTGAACATTATAACTTCCCTGTGTTGAGTAATTCAGGTCCCCAGGCAGACTTCAAATGATTCAAATTGCTTCCTGTAGCCGTCACAAATCCAATCAATTGAGCTTTTGAGGAAACTATGTGAATCTCCTCTGTACATACTCCACATTAGACCAGCTATTCGCTGCCTCCTCTTCTGACAAGCTGTGTTAAAAATAAAAAGGCTCTTTGATGTAGGTTCTGCCCTTGATAATACTTGGACAGCTAATTTTAATGAGTTTTGCATTTGCCGCACCTATCTCCGGTTTCTACTGAAACCTGCTCCAAAACAGGACCTGCCCACATTAGTTAAAGCAGGACTGCATCTATTCGAAAATTGCTTGTAGGGTCTGTAGCACTGGAACCCCTCACCATCCCATTGCAGTTTGCATATTTCGAACTTGGTTTTCTAGAATTATAGAATCCCTACAGTGCAGAAGAAGGCTATTCGGCCCATCCAGTCTGCACTGACCACAATGGCACACAGGCCCTATTCCCGTAACCCCACATATTTACCCTGCTAAGCCCCCTGACACTAGGGTCAATTTTAGCATGGCCAATCTACCTAACCCGCACATCTTTGAACTGTGGGAGGAAACTGGAGCATCCGGAGGAAACCCACGCAGACACGGGGAGAATGTACAGACGCCACACAGACAGTGACCCAAGCCAGGAATCGAACCCGGTCCCTGGCACTGTGAGGCAGCAGTGCTAACCATTGTGCCACCGTGCCATCTCTTCAAAAAGATTACTAAAACCAACAATTGCTCCAAGTATTAGTGCAACAATTTTGTTTTTAAACACCAAGATATTTTCTTTTCAAATGGGCGGCACAGTGGCATAATGGTTAGCACTGCTGCCTCACAGTGCCAGGGACCTGCATTCGATTCCCGGCTTGGGTCACTGTCTGTGTGGAGTTTGCACATTCTCCTCGTGTCTGCGTGGGTTTCCTCTGGGGGATCCGGTTTCCTCCCACACTCCAAAGATGTGCGGGTTAGGTGGATTGGCCATGCTAAATTGCCCCTTAGTGTCAGGGGGACTAGCTTGGGTAAATGCATGGAGTTATGGGGATAGGGCCTGGGTGGGATTGTGGTCAGTGCAGACTCGATGGGCCAAATGGCCTCCTTCTGCACTGTAGGGATTCTGTGATTATTTGATTTAATTTGATTTATTATTGTCACATGTATTGGGAAACAGTGAAAAGTATTGTTTCTTATGTGCTCTCCAGACAAAACATACCAATCACAGATTACATAGGGGAGAAAGAAAGGAGAGAGTGCAGAATGTAGTGTTACAGTCATAGCCAGGGTATAGAGAAAGATCAACTTAATACAAGGTAAGTCCATTCAACAGTCTGATGGCAGCAGGGAAGAAGCTGTTCTTGAGTCGGTTGGTACGTGTCTTCAGACTTTTATATTTTTGTCCTGATGGAGGAAGGTGGAAGAGAGAATGTCCGGGGTGCGTGGGGTCCTTGATTGTGCCGGCTGCTTTGCCAAGGCAGCGGGAAGTGTAGGCGGGGTCAATGGTTGGGAGGTTGGTTTGTGTGATGGACTGGGCTACGTTCACAACCCTTTGTAGTTCCCTGCAGTCTTGGTCAGAGTAGGAGCTATACCAAGCTTTGGAAACATCTGGAAAGAATGCTTTCTATGCTGCAGCTGTAAAAACTGATGAGAATCAGAGCGGACAAGCTGAATTTCCTTAGCCTCGTGAGAAAGTAGAGGCGTTGTGGGCTTTCTTAACTATAGCGTCGGTGTGGAGATCCAGGACAGGTTGTTGGTGATCTGGACACCGAAAAACATGAAGCTCTCGGCCATTTCCACTTCATCACCATTGATGTAGACAGGGGCATGTTCTCCACTGCGGTTCCTGAAGTCAATGACTATCTCCTTCTCATCCTTCACAAGGCACCTCAAACTTGGTTATCTGTTTATTGCTTACGTTGGAGTCGTGACATTCCACATATGTCTGTTTGTCTTCACACATGTGTGTTTGTGTTTGTGTGTGTGTATGTGGGTGTGTGTGGGGTGTGTGAGTATGTGTATGTGTGTATGAGAGTGTGTGTGTGTGTGTGTGTCCGTTTGTGATTTGCCTGTAAGCCAGTCTTTCCTGATGAATTGACGATAGATTAAGCACCATTCACAGAACATTGCCGTTTGACAAGAGCAGCATTGTACAAACACTGTGATAGGCAACAAACTCAGTCACTTCTCCAAGGATCAACAGTACCCAATGTATCAGCAGTCACCCAGTTCTGTGGCGATTGTTACTCTGTCCTAAGGTTATTGATTCTCTTTTCTCATAGGGACAGGAGGAAGTTAATCAGCCCCTCACGCCTGCGTCCAGCCATTGAGATAGCTCATGGCGGATCTGTATCAGAATATCATTCACCTCTCATTCTGAAATACGAAACATCTCACACGTCACCGAGGCTTTGTGGACACAGAGAGACAAGTCACTCCCTCTTACCCAGGGCATGTGCTCAGACTGAGCCCAGGGGTTTGCAATGCTTGCAGGCTTCCTCATGGTATAGCGTGCCATTGACTATCCAGAGTCACAGAATTGGTACAGCATGGAAGAGGCTATTTGGCCCATTGTGTCTGCACTGGCTCCCCAAATGAGCATCGTGACTGATGCCCGCACTGCCATACCTCTGCACATTGTTTCTATTCAACTAATCATCTGATGCCCTCTTGAATGCCTCGATTGAACCTGCCTCCCCCACACTTCCAGGCAGAACATTCCAGACCTGAACCACTCGCTGGGTGAAAAAGATTTTTCTCACGTCATATTTGCTTCTTTGGCAAATCACTTTAAATCTGTGCCCTCTTGTTCTTGATCCTTTTACGAGTGGGAACAGTTTCTCCCTGTCTGCTCTGTCCAGCCCCCTCATGATTTTGAACATCGCTATCAAATCTCCTCTCAGCCTTCTTCTCTCCAAGGAGAACGATCCCAACCTCTCCAATTATCCTCATCACTGAAGCTTCTCACCATTGGAACCATTCTTGTAAACCTCTTCTGAACTCTCTCCATTGCGTTCACATCCTTCTGATCGTGTGGCACCCAGAATATTCCAGCTGAGGTCTAACTGGAGTCTTGTAAGAGTTCACCATGACCTTTATGATGGATTACTCATTCGGTACATCTGGCTGAAGACTGTTGCAGATTCTTCAGCCTTATCTTTTGCACTGATGTGCTGGGCTCCAACATCACTGAGGATGGGGATATTTGTGGAGCCGCCTCCTCCAGTTACTAGTTCAATTTTACACCAATTGTTTAATTTTATGACTGTACATGGCTGATCGTACAGTCTCTACTGCTGACAGGTTTTTTAAACCACACAGAGAATCATAGAATCCTTACAGTGCAGGAGGAGGACATTCAGCCCAGTGAGTCTGCCCCGACTCTCCAACAGAGCATCTTACCCAGATCCTATCCCCATTTTTACCGCACTAATCCCCTTAACCTAAACATCTTGGAACACTAAGGGGCAATTTAGCATGGCTAATTCACCTAACCTGCACAGTGGTTAGCCCTGCTGCCTCACAGCGCCACTGACCTGGGTTCGATTCCCAGCTCGGGCCACTGTCTGTGCAGAGTTTGCACATTCTCCCCGTGTCTGCGTGGGTTTCCTCCGGGTGCTCCGGTTTCCTCCCACACTTCAAAGATGTGGGTTAGGTGAATTAGCCACATTAAATTGCCCCTTAGAGTCCTAAGATGTTTAGGTTAAGGGGATTAGCGGGGTAAATATGTGGGGTTACGAGGATAAGATCTGAGTAAGATGCTCTGTTGGAGAGTAGGTGCAGACTCATTGGACCGAATGGCCTCCTCCTGCACTGTAAGGATTTTATGATTCTCTGCATGGTTTGAAAAACCTGTCAGCAGTAGAGACAGTGGCTGGTCACTGGGCTATTAATGCTGGGACCCACGGTAACACCCTGGGCACGAATCCCACCAGGGCAAATGGTGAAATTTGAATTCAATAAAATACTGAAATTACTGAAATCCCACAGATTTGGGAATATAGTGAAGGAGGAGCCTCGGCCCCTTGTACAAGGAGATGTTTGCTAGCTGTGTGAACGAGAAGAAGGACTGCAAGGTGGATAAGTGGCATCATGATGAAAGATGCCATTCAAGTGAGAGGACTGAAGAGAGTGTGATGGTGATAGGTGAGAGTGTAGGCAGGGGGATAGATATTGTTCTCTGCAACTGTGACTGGGAGCTGGAGGGTTGTCTTTCCTGCCTGGTGCCAGGTTTAAGGACATCCTGCCATGGTTGGAGAGAAATTTGCAGTCAGAGAGGAAGGGACAGAGTCTAACAAAAATTATACATCAGCAGATAAGGACATTGTGGGGAATAGAAGTAAAAGGATGAAATTAACGGTTCTGTATCCAAACATGAAACATCTGCGATATGATAGATGGATCCATGGCACAATTAGAAGTAAATAGAGGGGCAGCATGGTGGCACAGTGGTTAGCGCTGCTGCCTCACAGCGCCAGGGACCCAGGTTTGATTCCCAGCTTGGGTCACTGTCTGTGTGGAGTCTGCATGTTCCCCCCGTGTCTGTGTGGGTTTCCTCTGGGTGCTCCAATTTCCCCCCACAGTCCAAAGATGTGTAGGTTAGGTGGATTGGCCATGGTTCATGCAGAGGGTTACAGGGTTAGGGCGGGAGGTTGGGCCTCGGTAGCATGCCCTTTCAGACAGTCAGTGCAGACTCGATGAGCCTAAAGACCTCTTCTGCACCTTATGGATTCTATGATTTAGATCTAGGCTGGAATTCTCTGGTCTTGCACTCCCCTCCACCGCTGCCAGCGAGAACAGAAAATTTGGTGCTTAGCCAAATCTCCATTCACGGCAGCGGGACCGGAGAATCCCAACCACGGGCAAGGTTCGGGAATTTTGGCCCTAATCGCCATTGCACAGACATGGTTACAAGGTGACCAAGGTTGTAAAATACACAACATATGCAATATTTTGGACGGAAAGATAGAATAGCAAAGGATGTGGATTCGCCTTGATAGTAAGGAGGGCATAAGGACATTAATGAGAAAGGAACTGGCCTCAGGAGATCATGAAGCAGAATCATGAAGCAGTCTGGGTAGAAATTAGAAATAGCAAGAGTCAGAAAATACTGGTGGGAGCAGTTTATAAGCCCCTTAACAATAGTTGCCATTGGGCAGCACATTAAACAAGATATTATTTGGAGCCTGTAACAAAGGAATTGTAAGAACTGTGGGGGACTTTAATCTTCATATAGAATGGGACAATCAAATTGGCAAGCAACATCTAGAAGATTAGCTTGTAGAATGCTATCACGAGAGTTTCTTGCAGCAGTATGTTCTTCAACTGACTATGGATGAAGCTGACTTAGTTCTAGGGAGTGATTTTACCAAAATGTCCAAGTACAGGATGGATATGAAAACGGGAGAGTTTCAGATCAGGTCTTTGGTCAAGTTCAAATCTGCGATTTTATGCACTCAGTGCATGAAAAAAATAGCAGAAATTGTCGCTCGCCTGTAGAGGGAGGGGAGCGGGACTTAAATTTCCCAAACGCTGACTGAGAGCAGCAGAGAGCGCAATTGCGCATGCGCAGGTCTCTAGCAGCAGAAACCTATCACTCAGCCTCTGTTGCTCTCAAAGAACAAAGAACAATACAGCACAGGAACAGGCCCTTCGGCCCTCCAAGCCCGCGCCGCTCCCCGGTCCAGGATTGAATCCTGAATCCAGGATCCCCGCCCAATTTTCCAGCCTATCTACATACCAATATCCTATCCACCGAGCTGTCCCTCACAGCTACGATGATTTGTTCATCACAACCTATTAACTCACCCCCACCCCCCCATTCCAGACCATGTGATCTCCAGGGAGAGGCGAAAACCCAGAGTGAAAGCCCCAGGGCCAATACGGGGAAAAAAAATCTGGGAAATTCCTCTCCGACCCCCTGAGGCGATCGAAATGACTCCAGGAGATCACACTGGCCCTGATCGGAAAATGCTTCCCAACCCTATTCATTTCCACTTTCACGAACACCATATGAATTCCCTGCCCCCGAGACAGGTTCCCAACTATCCGCAGTCTCGCTCTGTACTGGCACCAGCAAGATGATCATAGAATGAAGCCTTGAAATGAGAAACAAGGAACAATTAGCCCGCGCCGCTCCCTGGTCCAAACTAGACCACTCTTTTGTATCCCTCCATTCCCATTCCGTCCATATAGCTGTCTAGATAAGTCTTAAACGTTCCCAGTGTGTCCGCCTCCACCACCTTGCCCGGCAACACATTCCAGGCCCCCACGACCCTCTGTGTAAAATATGTCCTTCTGATATCTGTGTTAAACCTCCCCTCCTTCACCTTGAACCTATGACCCCTCGTGAACGTCACCACCGACCCGGGGAAAAGCTTCCCACCGTTCACCCTATCTATGCCTTTCATAATTTTATACACCTCTATTAAGTCTCCCCTCATCCTCCGTCTTTCCAAGGAGAACAACCCCAGTTTCCCCAATCTCTCCTCATAACCAAGCCCCTCCAGACCAGGCAACATCCTGGTAAACCTCCTCTGTACTCTCTCCAAAGCCTCCACGTCCTTCTGGTAGTGTGGCGACCAGAACTGGACGCAGTATTCCCAATGCGGCCGAACCAACGTTCTATACATCTGCAACATCAGACCCCAACTCTTATACTCTAATACTCTTATACTCTTATACTCTCGGCTTGCTTCCATTGTGTCCACAAAGCACCCCCCCCCCCAGCTATTGTGGGGGCCCATGATCTATTGCAATGGGCACAAAGCTGATTGTGTCGGATATCCGGTGCCGGTAAGATCGCAAGAGGCGAGAAATTGGGCGTGATCCTGATTTCTTGGCTCTCTCGTGATCTTACCAGCTCACCCCGCTCATCGGCCGCAGGACACAATAGTAAGATCACCACCACCAACACCGCCCCCCCCCCCCCCCCACCTAATATTGTTTAATGGAGCAGGGTTAATTAGTAATGTCACAGTAAAAGATCCATTGGGAAATAGTGATCATAATACCGTTGACTTCCATGTAAAGTTCGTAAGTGACATACTCCAATTGCAGACAAGAGTCTCAGACTAAAACAAAGCCAGTTACATAGAGATGAGGGGAGAGCTGGCTAAGGTTAATTGAGTAACTCGCCTGAAAGGCATGTAGGCAAATTAACAGTGGGAAACACTTGAAGAAACAATTCAGGATGTTCAACCAAAATACATTCCATTGAAAAACAAAAATAGTGAGGAAGGCTCATCCATGGCTTACTCAGGAAGTTAAGATTAGTATTAGATTAAAAGTAGAGACTGACAATGTTTTAAAAAAAAGGTAGCAAGTCTGAGGATTGGGAACGTTTTAAAGCAACAGAGAGCCACCAAAATGTTGTTGAAGGGGGAAAAATTAGAGTATGAGTAAGCTAGCCAGAAATATAATTACAAGAGCTTTTATAAATATATAATTGGATGGGTTCATGGATGAGAGGGGTGTGGAGGGATATGGTCCAAGTGCAAGTCAGTGGGACGAGGCAAAAAATGGTTCGGCACAGACAAGAAGAGCCAAAAGGCCTGTTTCTGAGCTGTAATTTTCTATGGTTCTATGGTTCTAATAAGGAAGAGAGTAGCTAAAGTAAACGTTAGAAGCAGGGAAAGGATAAATTATTATGGGGAATGTGGAAATAGCAGAGGAATTGATACAAATATTTTGTATCCGCCTTCAGAAGACACAAGTTTCATACCAGAAATAAATGGTAACCTAGAGGTGAAAGAGAGAAAAGAAATTAATAGCAGCAGAGATATTTAATATTTAATATCATCTATGGGAATGAAATGTCTGGGAAAGTGGTGGAGGCCGGAAACCTTACAACCTTTAAAAAATATTTGGATGAGCACTTGAAATATCATAACATTCAGGGATATGGGACAAGTGCGGGATAATGGGATTAGTGCCACTTTAGTTATTGTTGGGTGCAGGCTTGATGGGCTGAAGAGTCTTTTCTGTGCTGTACGACTTGATGGGCGGAATTTTATGCCCACGTTGCACCCGTTACATGGTCGTAAAGTGGGGCGTGAAGCGATTAGCGCAATTGGCACCGGTTTTCGCGATCGGCACAATATTTCGACCCTAGGATTTCCGGTGCGGTTAGCCTCTCGCTGGGAATGGGCAAGAGGCTGGTTAAGTTATTTAAATCTATTGAAATGCTCATTTTAATGTGATTAGTGAGTACGGTGCTCAATCATCCAGACCCGCTTGTCTTTATAGCCTCGCCGGGAGAGGTTCTCTCCAGCGAGGAAAACACCCGCTCCCCATGAATGGGGAACAGTCATGTTGGCCTCGCTGGTAGAACTGGAGGCCATTACGGCCCCCTGGGGAGGCCAAAGGCAACACGGGGAGCCTCTTGGGCAGTGCCAGATTGGCAGTGCCTCCTGGCATATTGACACTGCCAGCCTGGAACGTGGGTAATGCCCATGGGGCAGTGCCAAGGGGTTGGACCAGTGGAGGCATGGCCAGTGGGGAGGGGCCAGTGGTGGGGCGGGTCTAATGGAGGGAGGGGGCCCTGCTGCCACTCTGCATGGATCAGTGGAGGAGGGAGGGAGGGAAGGGGCCTCGCTACCAATCTGTAGCAATCGGTGGGGGGAGGGCAGCGGGGCCACGATTGCTGGAGGAGAGCAGCGGGGCTATGATTGACGGGGGAGGGAGGGGGTCCGTGATCAGTCTGGATGGTGGGGGGGGGGGGCGGCGGGGTCTGCATCCCGGGCTCCGGGCTCCCTGCAATTGCAAGGGTGGAGCTGCTTCAGGCTGCCTGCAGTAGCAGGGGCCTGACAGCTCTCTCCTTGTCTGTCAGACCCCTGCTACTGCTAATGTGCATGTGCAGCATCAGAGGCTTGCATGTGCACACTACCGCCCTCTGCAGGCTTTCGGGCGTGTTCAGCCCCGCCCACAGGCTGCTGCCTCAGTCAGAATCTTTCAGCCAGAGAATGTATTGTGGGGCCTGAAAATGCGCCTAAAAAACAGATCTGAAACTCTCCCAGTTCTACAGCTGCCCAACGCTTAGAAAAAAAGTCGTAAAATACCGCCCTATGACTATCTATAGTATTGGAGATACTTAAGGCACTAAAATCCCCAAAGAGTCCCTGGGACATGATGGCTTCAAGTCTGGGGTTCTAAAAACGATAGTTTCAGAGACAATGGATGTGCACATCATGATTTTCCAAAATTCCTTGGATTCGGGAATGGTCCTGTTTGATTGGAACTTGGCAAACGTTACAGCAATGTTCAAGAAAGACGGGAGAGAGGAAGTGGTGAACTAAAGGACAGTTAGCCGCACATCAGTTGTTGGGAAAATGCTGGAATCTATGATTAAGGAAGCTTCAACAATGCGCTTAGAAAGAAATCGCATTATAAGAATAAGTCAACATTGTTTTACTTGGGAAATCCTGTTTGAGGATGTGACCAGTGAGGATGCTAGATAAAGGGGAACTGGTAGATGCGGTACCCTAGATTTCCAAATTGCATTTGATAAGGTGCCACATAAAAGGTTAATAGGCAAGATAAGGGTGCACGGAATTGGAGGTAATTATTTTAGCATAGACAGAGATTGTTTCTACTGGTCAGGGAGTTTAAAACATGGGGACACAGTCTCTGATCAAAGGGCTAAGGTGAGGAGAAATTTAATTCACTCACAGGGTTGTGAATCTTTGGAATCTCTGACACAGACACAGGTGGATGCTCCATTGTTGGTACATGTAAGGCTGGGATAGAAGGAGTTTTTGTCTCTCAAGGAATTAAGGGTGTTGGGAGAGAGTGGGGAATTGAGTTGATGTCCAAGATCAGCCATGATCGTATTAAGTTGCAGAGCAGGCTCGACGGACCATGTGATATACGTCTGCTCCTGTTTCTTGCGCTCTCCCTCTCTGACTATTCTTAACTCCGATGTAGAGATGCCGGCGTTGGACTGGGGTAAGCACAGTAAGAAGTCTCACAACACCAGGTTAAAGTCCAACAGGTTTATTTGGCAGCACTAGCTTTCGGAGCCCCAAGCCCCTTCTTCAGGTAAAGGGGCTTGGGACCCCTTCACCTGAAGAAGGGGCTTGGGGCTCCGAAAGCTAGTGCTGCCAAATAAACCTGTTGGACTTTAACTTGGTGTTGTGAGACTTCTTCCTATTCTTAACTCCAACATGTAGTCCCTGTCAGGCCACTTATTGGAGATCATACTCACAGCAGGAATTCTGCTACGTGGCCTGGTTATACAGCCCAGTACAGTCAGCCAATGACAGGTACAACAAGCACAGGGTACCGTGATGGATTGTAGAGTAAATGATATCATTTCTTGGAGCTGTACAGGATTGTCTGCACGATGAATCATCCCGAGTGCCACATAACTCACCAATTGTACAGTCGCTAATGTTGATGTTACAAAACCAGCACAAGCCAGAAGTCATGCGGTCAAATCCCATTCCAACAATATGCAAATGGAAGTCAATAAATCTGCTAATTTATTGAGCAGAATAACCTCCCTCCCTCCCCCCCCACCCTTCGAAATTGCCTGGCCCCGTTTGTATGTGAATCTAGTCCTACGCTCTCTTGTAATTCTTAACACACTCTGACGTAGACTAACGCACCAGGTCTACTGGCAATGACCCAAGCAGCATATCAGGGTCTGATTGAGCCTCACTGAGCTCAGGGAAACTCTTCAGCCTCTAAACAGCCATTCAATCTCTTCGCCCACCATGTCTTCGGAAGACCTTTACATCTGCTATACGGTGGATATATTTTAAACTACTCTCTTTTAATTTGAGGCAAAACGGAATGCTCTGGAACACAGGATTGTGAAGTTGTTTTACACTCTGCCAGCCACTGACCCATGTGATTCAGTTGCTGTGGGGGGTAGACAGAGATAGAACTCACTGAAACCCAGGAACTGTTTATCGCACCTTTTGACACAGGAGAGGGGTCAACTGTTCTTGCTGAATGCAGACTCGCAGTTCCAGTCAGAGCTGGAGAGCCAGACCAAAACCAGTGGATGCTGGGCCAAGCAGAGGGAGGGGCTGCTGTGTCGACCTCCAAGCAGAATGCTGGTGGGAGCAGTTTCCCTGTTTGAAGAGGCAAACCAGGAGAGTTTTAAAAACCCGGAGTTGCCAGAGATCAGTTCGATTACACTCTGAAGGTTGAATGCAGCGGCTTTTAAAATGATGCTCTCGGATTTGCCCTGATGGGACAAGGAAATTCCTGCTAAATTGCCGGGAGAAATTCAGGATTTCATCAGAAGGTTATGTAACTGCTGAGAGTGTGATAATACATGTAAATGTGGCGTGCGGGTTTCTTTTCTGTTCTTGGCGAATGGGGATGGGGCACCTTTTCTGTAGTTTGGTGTAATAGTTACCTGCTAAGAAATGTTTCGTTGATGTTGATTTTAGTTTGTTAGTTGCAGTAAAAGTCTTTAAATGTGAAATCTTGTGGTATGATTGTTTGCGTCGGGTCACTTAGAAATACAAATTCCTTCTTAAAAATTACAGGGGTAATTTTCCCCCAAAAAATCTAAATGCCCAACAAGTGGGAAACGGGGAGATTTTCCCGCCTATTTTTTTGGGGTGTATTGAGTGGGATGGATTTCCGGCACTCTGTGCATTACAATGAGTGTTGGTGGGAGGGGGGGCGAGGCCTAATCCCACCCGAGAGGACAGCAGCAGCGCGATGAGTGGGCCACTGCGCATGTGCCGATCTGTCAGTGGGGAGATCGGCACATGTACACTGGCCCCCACCCATCGCCAGCCGCCCAATCGCCAGCTTCCCCAATTGCTTCCCTGGCCACACCCTCAATCACCGTCCCCTGTGACCCCCACACTGTGGCCAGACCCTTTCAATCCAGTTTCTACTGCTGCTGCTGCTCACATTGGGTGAATTGAATGCAGGCCAGGATGACCATTCAGTCCACAACCATGACCCTGACTTTCTAGTCGCTTGCCACTTCAATTTACCACCCTGCTCTCCTGTCCACATGGCCATCCTTGGCCTTTTGCAATGTTCTGGTGAAGCCCCAATGCAAACTAGAGGAACAACATCTCATTTTCCGATTGGACACTCTACAGCCTTCTGGACTGAACATTGAGTTCAGCAACTTCAGAGCATGAACTCTGTCCCACACTTTAATTTCTTCTGCTAGTACCTGTCTGTTATTGATTCTTGCTCTCAGACAGTGCTGACCTGTATTCTGCTGTTAATACCCACTCGAGACCATTACCACTCCCTTTGCCTTTTAGTTCTAGGACATCATTGGTGTTTATTCTCCTCTGCCCTCTGACCAATTCCTGATCTTTCATTTATTCCAATGACCACCCACCCCCACTCTGTCAACCCATGACATTTCTCCCTCTCTTCAGTTCCAATGAAGAGTCATATTAGACTTGAAATATTTCTTTCTCTCTCTGCTGATACTGGGGACGATTTTCTGACTTTGCTGTGCCTGCTGCAGATGGCATTAGCCCTGGAAAATAGCGCACATCTAAAAATGGGTTCCGTGCCCGGCACCTCACGGTTTACGATCGTCCAGATTCCTTTCTACTGGTGCAAACCGGATCACACTCAGAAAGTTTGCGAGGTGGATTAGCATGAGATCGATTTGATTTTGGTCTCATTAGCAAGTTCGGCATGCGATCGCGTGCCCCACACCTCTTCTTCCCCTGTCACGGAATGTTCCCACCTCTCCAGCAGGAGGTCACACCAGCGCAGATCAGTCCTGGTCTCCACTAGTGGAGACTGGGCACGATGGCATGCCAGGGCATCTGAGGCCATTCAAACAGTTGGGTGGTCAGGGGCATGGCTGGAATGGCCATCTGGCACATTGGCAGTGTCTACTGGATGCCCTGGCACTGCCAGTTTAGCACTGCCAATGCCAATGGGTGAGGGCCTGAGTGGGGGTAATGATAGGAGGACTATGCAGGGGGAGCTATGCCGGGGTGGAGGGGTGTATCATGAAAGGTGGAATGATAGTGGGGATGTCAGAGGTCATAGAAGTCATAGAATCCCTACAGTGCAGAAGGAGGCCATTCGGCCCATTGAGTCTGCACTGACAACATTCCCATCCAGCCCTATCCCTGTAACTCCAAACAATAACCCTGTTAACCCCCTGACACTAAGGAGCAATTTAGCATGACCAATCAACCTAACCCACATGTGGGAGGAAACCGGAGCACCCGGAGGAAACCCACGGAGACACAGTGAGAATGTGCAAGCTCCACACAGTCACCTGAAGCCGGAATTGAATTTGGGTCCCTGGCGCTGTGAGGCAGCAGTGCTCGCCACTGTGCCACTGTACTGTCATGATGGGGGCATGTCAGGGGTCATGATGGGCAACCCATCGGGAAAGGCACCAGTGCCCTGATGCCGGTGACCCATATTGTGGGAAGAACATGCTGCTAATGAGGGGGATTCCTGATGCCCGTGGGCAGAGAGAATTGGTCTCCCAGCGCATTGTGAGATTGGGGCACCCTTGCAAAATGTGTCCAACCTCTCTGTAGCTGTCTCACCAGCGTGCTAAATTGCCCATAATGTCCCGGGATGTGTAGGTTAGAGGGATTAGCGGGGTAAATGTGTGGGGTCGTGGGGATAGGGCCTTGAGTAGGGTTGTTGCCGGTGCAGAGTCGATGGGCCAAATGGCCTCTTTCTGCGCTGTAGGGTTGCTATGATTTAGGCCACTCTCAGTACCTGCACGCAACTCACCACTCTCCAGAAAAGTGACTGAGTTTGGGACGATTGCGGTGCAGAGCGCACCTGGTGGGCCGACACGGATCGTTCCGGTATCCTCACTGTTATTTCCGCCCAGTGTATATAACGTCTCCTCATTCTTCCAAACAGGATGTATCAATTCATACATCTCCTCATTAAATTCTACCTCCCAAGTGTCTGCACATTTCAGCAGTCTATTTCTGTCCTCCTGACTGCTCTTACTATCCTTCTCACTGGTTGTTACATTTAAGTTATGCATTATCTGCAAACTTGGAAATTATGTCCTGTATCCCCACATCCATGTCATTAATATATGTCAAAATGGGCAATTGTCCTAATACCAACTCCTGTATATTTCTCTTTAGTCAGAACTAACCATTCACCACTCTGCTTTCTTAGTCAATGCTCTGTCCTCTGCTGCCAGTGTCCAATTACTACCATGGATTTTAATTTTGCTCAAATGTCTATTTTGTACTCGTTACATATTTTTGTATTATGTGCAAAGAACTAGGAATTAATTAGCCAGGAACTAATTATTACGTGTAAGTGTTCCGGGGGCTACATTTCATGGCTGCGTTAGAGGCTGATGTGACATGTAACAGAACCATTTCAAATCAGCCCAAATTGTATACAAGGCAGTGTGGCAAGTTTAAGATAAAGAGTTCTGATCTTTCCAAGCTTCATGTGTGAATGCTCCCAACATCCGAGAACCAAAGACAAGGACACATGGCAGTACAACTTGATCAAGAGGCTTTGGAAAGTCCATTTGCACAATAAGGGGGTTGGTTAGTTCAGTTGGTGAGTGGATAGTTCAGAATAACGTCAACAGTGGAGGTTAATTCCCTGCCCAGCTGATCTAGACTTTGGACCTGCCACCTCATCCTGAGGAGGACCCTGAGACAAGCAGTCAGCAACATCAAGAGGAGCGCACGAGAGGAGGACTCTGAAGCAGGCAATCAGGAACACCTAGAGACATGTGCATGAAGAGGACACTGAGACAGGCAGTCAATCCAGTCTGTGGCTGTCAGTCTGCAACTCCACCACACTCTAAGAAAAAGCTGGTGTGATGTTGAAGGAAAACAGTTGATTGTTTCATGGTTCCTGCGGTCTGTACGGACTAGTGGGAGGACTTGACTGAGAGGTGGAGAACCCGAATAGAACCAGTTGGCAGCGGGAGGAAGCTCAAGGCCTATAGTTACCCGGGAGTTGGAGAGGAATACCAATCAGCTGCTTGGATTGACCTATAGTTACCCAAGAGATGGAGATTGAACACCAATCAGCTGCTTGGATTGACCTATAGTTACCCGGGAGATGGACATTGAACACCAATCAGCTGTTGGATTGACCTATAGTTACCCAGGCGATGGAGATTGAACACCAATCAGTTGCTTGGATTGGCCTATAGTTACCCGGGCGATGGAGATTGAACACCAATCAGTTGCTTGGATTGACCTATAGTTACCCAAGAGATGGAGATTGAACACCAATCAGCTGCTTGGATTGGCCTATAGTTACCTGGGAGATGGACATTGAACACCAATCAGCTGCTTGGATTGACACACATTGTGTTTGAAGAAAGAATTTTTAAAAAGTGACATCCCAACCAAATCATAATTTGATTGGTTAGTGAGTACCTGTAGAGGCCTGTGTACAAATAGCTCAATTAATTTGCTACTTTTAGGAATGATGTTTAAATTGCTGATTATAGAAAAAGGTAAAGGTTTTACATGAATCATAGGGTAAATAATTCTACTTTCTAGTCTCGGGTTTATAGTAAATAGTCCAGAAGGGAGTTAAGGGTACGGTCGGGTAGAGTGGCCATGTGGAGTGTACATCCTGTGATATGTGGGAAGTCATAGATACCTCACGTGGCCCAGTCAAGCATATGTGCAGCAAGTGTCATCGGCAGCAGAAACCCGAGTTCCAGGTTTCAGATCACTATGAAGGATGTGCTGCAAGAGCTCTCTGAGTCTACCTCACTCATTCACTCACTCACTGACTCATTCACTCACTTACTCACTCACTCACTCACTCACTCACACAGGTTTTCCATTTTGGACATTAATTCCTCAAGGGCATGATGTCAGAGAACTGTTGAGTCCTCTGTGGAGGATGGAGAGGCAGGAGTGGCATTGTTGCTGGACTTAATAATAATCCTGCTGTAAAGGAATCTTTGGGGAAGAGTGATCATAATATTATGGAATTTTCCATGCCGTTTCAAAACAATGTAATTCAATCCAAAACTAGGGTCATAAATCTAAACAAAGGAAACTATGAAGGTATGAGAAGCAAATTGGCTGTGATGGATTGGGAAAATACAATAAAAAGAATAATGGTAGATAGGCAATGGCTAGCATTTAAATAATTAGTACATGGTTTACAATAAATATACATTCTTTTAAGGCAGGGTAAAGCACTGGGGACCCGGGTTCAAATCCACCATGGCAGATGGTAAAATTTGCATTCAGTAAAAATCTGGAATTAAAAATCTAATGATGACCATTGTCGATTGCAGTGAAAACCCATCTGGTTCACTAATGTCCTTTTAGGGAAGGAAATCTGCCGTCCTTACCCGGTCTGGCCTACATGTAACTCCAGAGCCACAGCAATGTGGTTGACTCTTAAATGCCCTCTAAAATGGTGCAGCACTTAGTTTAAGGACATGTCGGGGACCTAGTTCAATTTAAGGGCATGGGGAAACTTGTCCTGGTCTCCCCACGCCGACACTATAGTTAAGAAAGTCCACCAACACCTCTACTTTCTCAGAAGACTAAGGAAATTTGGCATGTCCACTACGACTCTCACCAACTTTTTCAGATGCACCATAGAAAGCATTCTTTCTGGTTGTGTCACAGCTTGGTATGGGTCCTGCTCTGTCCAACACCGCAAGGAACTACAAAAGGTCGTGAATGTAGCTCAATCCATCACGCAAACCAGCCTCCCATCCATTGACTCTGTCTACACTTCCCGCTGCCTTGGCAAAGCAGCCAGCATAATTAAAGATCCCACGCACCCTGGACATTATCTCTGTCTTCCACCTTCTTCCATCGTGAAAAAGATACAAAAGTCTGAGGTCACGTACCAACCGACTCTAGAACAGCTTCTTCCCTGCTGCCGTCAGACTTTTGAATGGACTTACCTTGCATTAAGTTGATCTTTCTCTACACCCTAGCTATGACTGTAACACGACATTCTGCACTCTCTTGTTTCCTTCTCCATGAACGGTATGCTTTGTCTGTATAGCGTGCAAGAAACAATACTTTTCACTGTATCCCAATACATGTGATAATAATAAATCAACTGTATATAGAACATAGAACATTACAGCGCAGTACAGGCCCTTCGGCCCTCGATGTTGCGCCGACCAGTGGAACTAATCTAAAGCCCCTCTAATCTACACTATTCCAATATCATCCATATGTTTATCCAATAACCATTTGAATGCTCTTAATGTTGACGAGTCCACTACTGCTGCAGGCAGGGCATTCCACGCCCTTACTACTCTCTGAGTAAAGAACCTACCTCTAACATCTGTCCTATATCTATCACCCCTCAATTTAAAACTATGTCCCCTCGTGCTAGCCATCACCATCCGAGGAAAAAGGCTCTCACTATCCACCCTATCTAATCCTCTGATCATCTTGTATGCCTCTATTAAGTCACCTCTTAAACTTCTTCTCTCTAACGAAAACAACCTGAAGCCCCTCAGCCTTTCCTCATACGATTTTCCCACCATACCAGGCAACATCCTGGTAAATCTCCTCTGCACCCTTTCCAACACTTCCACATCTTTCCTATAATGCGGCGACCAGAACTGTACGCAATACTCCAAATGCGGCCACACCAGAGTTTTGTACAGTTGCAGTATGACCTCCTGGCTCCGAAACTCAATCCCTCTACCAATAAAAGCTAACACACCGTACGCCTTCTTAACAACCCTATCAACCTGGGTGCCAACTTTCAGGGATCTATGCACATGGACACCCAGATCCCTCTGTTCATCTACACTACCAAGTATCTTACCATTAGCCCAGTACTCTGTATTCCTGTTACTCCTTCCAAAGTGAATCACCTCACACTTTTCCGCATTAAACTCCATTTGCCACCTCTCAGCCCAGCTCTCCAGCTTATCTATGTCCCTCTGTAACTGCCACTTCCCTCCGCACTGTCTACAACTCCACCGACTTTAGTGTCATCTGCAAATTTACTAATCCATCCTTCCACGCCCTCATCCAGGTCATTAATAAAAATGACAAACAACAGTGGCCCCAAAACAGATCCTTGCGGTACACCACTAGTAACTGAACTCCAGGATGAATATTTCCCATCAACCACCACCCTCTGTTTTCTTACAGCTAGCCAATTCCTGATCCAAACCACTAAATCACCCTCAATCCCATGTGTCCGTATTTTCTGCAAAAGCTTACCATGGGGAACCTTATCAAACGCTTTGCTGAAATCCATATACACCACGTCAACCGCTTTACCCTCATCCACCTCTTTGGTCACCTTCTCAAAGAACTCAATAAGGTTTGTGAGGCACGACCTACCCTTCACAAAACCGTGCTGACTATCCCTAATCAAATTATTCCTTTCTAGGTGATTATAAATCCTACCTCTTACAATCCTTTCCAATAGTTTGCCCACAACAGAAGTAAGACTCACCGGTCTATAATTACCAGGGTTGTCCTTACTCCCCTTCTTGAACCTGGGGACAACATTTGCTATCCTCCAGTCTTCTGGCATATACTCCATGAAAGGTATGCTTTGTCTGTATAGTGTGCAAGAAACAATACTTTTCACTGTATCCCAATACATGTGATAATAATAAATCAATTGTATATACTCTATGAAAAGTATGCTCTGTCTGTATATAGCATGCTGGAAGCAATATTTTTCGCTGTATGTTAATACATGTGACAATAATAAATCAAATCAATTAGGGATGGGCAATAAATGCTGGCCACCTAGTGACACCTACATCCCATGAATGAATAAAAAAAGAGCCAAGAAAGGAAGAGCAAGAGACAGCAAGGGATGGAAAAGATTGGTGTGAGTTGTTTATAGGACATCAAATTGCACTGGTGATATAATGCACAATATAAATCAGGAAATGAGAGCTGTATATAACAAGTGTAATACAGTAATCATTGGAAACTTTAATATGCATATAGGGTGGGATTTTCTTGCCGTGCCCACCCCCCTAAGGCCAGAAATTCCCACCTGAGATCATTGGATGGTCCGCCTCCACCCACGACAATTCCCATGGCGGGCAGGATGGGAAAATGCCCCCCATAGACTGGGTAAAATCTATCTATCACTGATACTGTGGAGGAGGAATTCCTGGAGTGTGTACAAGATGATTTTCTGGAACGGTATGTTAAGGAGCAGATCTAGCATTATGCAATGAGAAAGGACTAAATAATAATCCTGCTGTAAAATAATCTTTGGGGAAGAGTGATCATAATATTATGGAACTTTCCATGCCGTTTCAAAACATTGTAATTCAATCCAAAACTAGGGTCATAAATCTAAACAAATGAAACTATGAAGGTATGAGAAGCAAGTTGGCTGTGATGGATTGGGAAAATACAATAAAAAGAATAATGGTGGACAGGCATTGGCTAGCACTTAAATGATTAGTACTTGGTTTACAACAAATATACATTCTTTTAAGGCACAAACGTGATGGTACTATGCCTTTAAGAAATGTATTTTAATCATGCTTCTCTGCAGGATGTTTTGCCACTACTGTGTTGTCTGTAGCTAGTGTTCTTTATTGTTACTGAAGCAGTATCGTTGATACCATGTTGATTTTAATCTGAACTAATGCAGTGTTTTGTGGTTTTCATGGCCCCCGAGGCTTGCTGAATAGAGCTGGGGTGATTGACAAGTCAGGTCATGTGGCTAGGGACAGCTATTTTTCACAGAGCATTTCAGTTTTTAGTTTCATTTTCAGAAGCAACTTGAAGCTGAGAGAAGCAACTGGAGTCTTTTCTGTTAAATGTTGTTGTGTTGGAAGCTGCCAGAGACTGGGATTACCTCTTTGAAATTTGGGTGTTTTGAGGATATATCCTAATCTGCAAAGAGCTGGCCTGGATTTCTGTCCATGGATGTTACAAAGCTGAAAATCCAGCATCACATGAGCACACTTGTTTTTGTGCTCAGCCTGAAGAAGGGTGTGTGTCTGTGGGATGGTGTTTAACTTGGAACAACAGAGATAGCTAGCAGTTAGGAGTTGTACTGTGTCGAGTTTAAGTCCTGTAATTGGTAAAAGTTATGCTAATTCTATTTGTTATATTTTAACTGTGTTCTTAAATAAAACAAAGAATAATACAGCACAGGAACAGGCCCTTCAGCCCTCCAAGCCTGCACCCATCACATTGTCCTATCTAGACCAATGCCTGTATCCCTCTAATCCCCATCTGTTCATGTGTCTATCCAGATAAGTCTTAAATGTCGCTAATGTATCTGCCTCAACCACCTCACTTGGCAGTGCATTCCAGGCCCCCACCACCCTCTGTGTAAAAAACCTCCCCCCCCGCACATCTCCACTGAACCTTTCCCCCCTTACCTTGAACTTGTGCCCCCTTGTAATTGTCATTTCTGCCCTAGAAAAACTCTTCCAACTGTTCACCCTATCTATACCCCTCATAATTTTATAAACTTTTATCAGGTCGCCCCTCAGCCTCCGTATTTCCAGGGAGAGCAACCCCAGTTTATTCAATCTCCCTTCATAGCTAAATAAACTTTGATAACAGCATCCCAGTGGGTCACTTGAATCATATCTGGAGTGAAACAAATTATGCTTACCAATACCAAAATCAATTGTAAAACTTAGACACCAGAATTTTACCAGCCAGCCCACCACGGGAATTGGAGTGGGTGAGGGGCAGAGCATGGGAAATTATGTTTACCTTAAAGAACATAAGAAATTAAGAACTAGGAGCAGGAGTAGGCCATCTGGCCCCTCGAGCCTGCCCCGCCATTCAATAAGATCATGGCTGATCTTTTCATGGACTCAGCTCCACTTACCCACCCGCTCACCATAACCCTTAATTCCTTTACTGTTCAAAAATGTATCTATCCTTGCCTTAAAAACATTCAATGAGGTAGCCTCAACTCCTTCACTGGGCAGGGAATTCTACAGATTCACAACCCTTTGTGTGAAGAAGTTCATCCTCAATTCAGTCCTAAATCTGCTCCCCTTTATATTGAGACCATGTCCCCTAGTTCTGGTTTCACCCGCCAGTGGAAACAACTTTCCTGTTTCTATCTTATCTATTCCCTTCATAATCTTATATGTTTCTATAAGATCTCCCCTCATTCTTCTGAATTCTAATGAGTATAGCCCCAGTCTACTCAGTCTCTCCTTATAAGCCAACCCTCTCAACTCCGGAATCAACCGAGTGAATCTCCTCTGCACCCCCTCCAGTGCCAGTATATCCTTTCTCAAGTAAGGAGACCAAAACTGTACACAATACTTCAGGTGTGGCCTCACCAGCACCTTATTCAGCTGCAACATAACCTCACTGTTTTTAAACTCCATTCCTCTAGCAATGAAGGACAAAATTCCATTTGCCTTCTTAATTACCTGCTGCACCTACAAACCAACTCCTTGTGATTCATGCACAAGGACACCCAGGTTCCTCTGCACAGCAGCATGCTGCAATTTTTTACCATTTAAATAATAGTCCATTTTGCTGTTATTCCTACCAAAATGGATGACCTCACACTTACCAACATTGTACTCCATCTGCCAGACGCTCGCCACTCACTTAGATTATCTATATCCCTTTGCAGACTTTCAGCATCCTCTGCACACTTTGCTCTGCCACTCATCTTAGTGCCATCTGTGAATTTTGACACACTACACTTGGTCCCCAACTCCAAATCATCTATGTAAATCATAAACAATTGCAGTCCCAACACTGATCTCTGAGGCACACCACTAGCCACTGATCGCCAACCGGAAAAACACCCATTTACCCCCACTCTTTGCTTTCTGTTAGTTAACCAATCCTCTATCCATGCTAATACATTACCTGTAACACCTTTATCTTATGCAGCAGCCTTTGGTGCGGCACCTTGTCAAATGCCTTCTGGAAATCCAGATACACCACATCCACAGGTTCCCCATTGTCCACTGCGCATATAATGTTCTCAAAGAATTCCACCAGATTAGTCAAACATGACCTGCCCTTCATGAACCCATGCTGCTTCTTACCAATGGGACAATTTATATCCAGATGTCTCGCTATTTCTTTCTTGATGATGGATTCAAGCATTTTCCCTACTACAGAAGTTAAGCTCACCGGCCTATAGTTACCCGCCTTTTGTCTACCTCCTTTTTTGAACAGTGGTGTCACATTTGCTGTTTTCCAATCTACGGGAACCACCCCAGAGTCCAGCGAATTTTGGTAAATTACCACTAGTGCATTTGCTATTTCCCCCGCCATCTCTTTTAGTACCCTGGGATGCATTCCATCAGGACCAGGAGACTTGGCTACCTTTAGCCCCATTAGCTTGCCCAACACTACTTCTTTCGTGATAATGATAGTTTCTAGGTCCTCACCTGCCATAGCCTTCCTGTCATCAATTTTTGGCATGTTATTTGTGTCTTCCACTGTGAAGACCGACACAAAATACCTGTTCAATGCCTCAGCCATTTTCTCATTTCCTTGGGCAGGGATGAGTGAGGCCATAAAATCCCGCCCAGGATCTAGCTTCACAAAACACCTTGGAGTCTTTGATCTGGGTCTTGACACAAACGTTCAAGAGGAAGGTTATTCATTATTGGCTAAGAACGGAAGTTAATGTTCAAAGGTAGAGTTGGCTTATAATGTCAAAAAAGTGGTAAGCTTGAAGATCGGATGCATTTTAGAATTCAGGAAAGGAGGGCCAAAAACTGATAAAGGAATGGAGAATAGGATATGAAGGCAAACTCACAAGAAACTTAAAAATTGGACCATAAAAGCTTCACTGGGTACGTAGAAAGGAAAAAGATTAGCGAAGACAAATGTGGGTCTATTACAGGCACAGACGGGAGAATTGATAATGAGGTCAAGGGAAACAGCAGAGAAGCTAAATATTTACTTTGTGTCTGCATTTTTCAGAGGAAGACACCAAAAATCTCTCAGATATAATCGAGAACTATGGGATGAGGAACTGAGATAAATTAGTATTGGTAAAAAAAAGTGGTAGTGGAGAAATTAATGGGGCTGAAAGTTGATAAATCCCTGGGATCTGACAATTTACATCCCAGAGTGTGGAAAGAGGTGGCTGTAGCGATAATGGATAAATTGATGGTCACCTTTCAAAATTCTACAGATTCCGGAATGCAGATTGGAGCATAGAAAATGCAACCCCACTATTTACAAAAGGAGGGTGAAGGATCCGGTGTACGCTTCGCTCTGTTTGCTTCAGTCTATGCAAAGACTTCATTTTAAGATATTTCTGCCTACGGAATTACATCTAAATGCTAAACCTTTAAAGCTAACTTGACTTGATTTTAAAACTCAGCAGGCATGCTGGGATTAGCTCGAAAAGTTGACTGGATTTTTTGAAAGTATAATGCCAGCAAATACAGGCTTTTTCATAAGCCAAATGAAGTTTTTCATCAACAGCAGCTTTTGATGGCCACAGCTGCAAGGCCTCACATAACAAGCTGCTTTTGCAGACAGAGACAGCATGTATCAAACAATTTCAATCGGAGATAAGGTTTAACTTATGAGTGGCACAGTGGTTAGCACTGATGCGTCACGGCGCCAGGGTCCCGGGTTTGATTCCCGGCTTGGGTCACTGTCTGTGCGGAGTCTGCGCGTTCTCCCTGTGCCTGCGTGGGTTTCCTCCGGGTGCTCCGGTTTCCTCCCACGGTCCAAAAATGTGCCGAATAGGTGGATTGGCCGTGCTAAATTGCTCCTTAATGTTAGGGGAACTAGTTGGGGTAAATGCATGGGGATAGGGCCTGGGTGGGATTGTGGTCGCTGCAGACTTGATGGGCCTTCTTCTGCACTGTAGGGATTCTACGATTCTATATGTAGCTAGCAATCTGTTTTCAAGACCTGTTCAGTATCATAGAAATCATAGAAACCCTACAGTACAGAAAGAGGCCATTCGGCCCATCGAGTCTGCACCGACCACAATACCACCCAGGCCTTACTCCCATATCCTTACATATTTACCCACTAATCCCTCTAACCTACGCATCTCAGGACACTAAGGGGCAATTTTTAGCATGGCCAATCAACCTAACCCGCACATCTTTGGTATGTTTTGAGTTCTTTGATCAGTACAGGACTGGCTTTTGTCAGTATCGCTACCTCTCTCTCTCTCCTAGTAATTCTTTTCAGTTCGCTTTCTGTAATGTTTTAATTTTAAATTCTGTTCAATAAAAGATAGTGCTGTCTTCGTCCATCCTGAGGAGTGAATGGGCCCTAAAGAGGGAGAGAGAAAACAGGAAACTGCAGACATGTTAGCCTCACATTAAGATAGGGAAAATGGTGGAATCCAGACTTATAAAAGGATGCACTAAATCAACACTTCGGGCGGAATTCTCCAGCTTCCTGCTGCTGGGATCTTCCAGTCCCGCTGAAGATACATTCTCCAATGGAAGCATGGGCAAGGAATGTAAATCACCATTGACTTTGGCAGGACTGGAAGATCCCGTTGGCAGTCAATGGTGAGTCACCTCCAACGTGGGAAAACCTACCGCAGAAGGGCTGGAGAATTCTGCCCGTAGAATATTATGATCTGATTGGGGTAGAGTCAACATAGATTAACGAAAGGGAAATCTTTGCTGACAAACCACTGAGCATTTTCTTGAGGGTGTTGCGAGCAGAACAGAAACATAGAAAATAGGAGGAGGAGGAGGAGGCCATTCGGCCCTTCGAGCCTGCTCCGCCATTCATTACGATCATGGCTGATGTAGGAGGCAACCAGTGGATATGGTGAATTTGGATTTTCAGTTGGCTTTCAATAAGGTCTCACACAGGAGGTTACTAATACGAGGTTGGGGCTAATATCCTGACACGGTTTGAAAGTTGGTTAAAGGAGAGAAAACAGAGTAGGAATAAACGGGTCATTCTCAGATTGGCAGGCTGTGACCAATCAGATGCCTCAAGGCCCAGTACATGAACCCCAGCTGTTCACAATCTACCTCAATGATTTGGATGTGGAGAATGTAATATTTCTAAGTCTGAGGATTGTACAAAATTGGGCGGGAATGTGAGTTGTGAGGAGGATGCAGAGGGACTTCAAGGAGGCTTGGATAGGCTTAGTGAGTGTGCAAGAACATGGCAGGTGGAAATAATCTGGATAAGTGTGAGGTTAACCACTTTGGTTCTGGAGATGCAAAGTATTTCTTAAATGGTGAGAGAGTGGGCAGCATTGGCACCCAAAGGGACCTGGGTGTCATTGTCTGTAAGTCACTGAAAGCTAACATGCAGGTGAGGTGATGCGTTAGGTATGTTGGCCTTTATCAAAATAGGATTCAAAGAACAAAGAACAAAGAACAGTACAGCACAGGAAGCAGGCCCTTCGGCCCTCCAAGCCTGTGCCGCTCATTGGTCCAACTAGATCATTCGTTTGTATCCCTCCATTCCCAGACTGCTCATGTGACTATCCAGGTAAGTCTTAAACGATGCCAGTGTGTCTGCCTCCACCACCCTACTTGGCAGTGCATTCCAGGCCCCCACCACTCCCTGTGTAAAAAACGTCCCTCTGATGTCTGAGTTATACTTCGCCCCTCTCACCTTGAGCCCGTGACCCCTCATGATCGTCACCTCCGACCTGGGAAAAAGCTTCCCACTGTTCACCCTATCTATACCCTTCATAATTTTGTATACCTCTATTAGGTCTCCCCTCATTCTCCATCTTTCCAGGGAGAACAAGCTCAGTTTACCCAATCTCTCCTCATAGCTAAGACCCTCCATACCAGATAACATCCTGGTAAACCTTCTCTGCACTCTCTCGAAAGCCTCCATGTCCTTCTGGTAGTGCAGCGACCAGAACTGGATGCAGTATTCCAAATGTGGCCTAACCAGCGTTCTATATAGAACCATAGAACCAAAGAAAATTACAGCTCAGAAACAGGCCTTTTGGCCCTTCTTGTCTGTGCCGAACCATTTTATGCCTAGTCCCACTGACCTGCACTTGGACCATATCCCTCCACACCCCTCTCATCCATGAACTCGTCCAAGTTTTTCTTAAATGTTAAAAGTTAAATGTTAAAATGTTAAATGTTAAAAAGTTAAAATGTTAAATGTTACCACTTTATCCGGCAGCTCATTCCACACTCCCACCACTCTCGGCGTGAAGAAGCCCCCCCCTAATATTCCCTTTAAACTTTTCTCCTTTCACCCTTAACCCATGCCCTCTAGTTTTTTTCTCCCCTAGCCTCAGCGGAAAAAGCCTGCTTGCATTCACTCTATCTATACCCATCAAAATCTTATACACCTCTATCAAATCTCCCCTCAATCTTCTACGCTCCAGGGAATAAAGTCCCAACCTATTCAATCTCTCTCTGTAACTCAGCTTCTCAAGTCCCGGCAACATCCTTGTGAACCTTCTCTGCACTCTTTCAATCTTATTTACATCCTTCCTGTAACTAGGTGAACAAAACTGTACACAATACTCCAAATTCGGCCTCACCAATGCTTATATAACCTTACCATAACACTCCAACTTTTATACTCGATACTCCGATTTATAAAGGCCAATGTACCAAAGGCACTCTTTACGACCCTATCCACCTGTGACGTCACTTTTAGGGAATTCTGTACCTGTATTCCCAGATCCCTCTGTTCAACTGCACTCTTCAGAGTCCTACCATTTACCCTGTACGTTCTACTTTGATTTGTCCTTCCAAAGTGCAATATCTCACACTTGTCTGCGTTAAATTCCATTTGCCATTTTTCAGCCCATTTTTCTAGTTGGTCCAAATCCCTCTGCAAGCTTTGAAAACCTTCCTCACTGTCCACTACACCTCCAATCTTTGTATCATCAGCAAACTTGCTGATCCAATTGACCACATTATCATCCAGATCATTGATATAGATGACAAACAACAATGGACCCAACACCGATCCCTGCGGCACACCACTAGTCACAGGCCTCCACTCAGAGAAGCAATCCTCCACAACCACTCTCTGGCTTCTTCCATTGAGCCAGTGTCTTATCCAATTTACTACCTCCCCATGTATACCTAGCGACTGAACCTTCCTAACTAACCTCCCATGAGGGACCTTGTCAAAGGCCTTGCTGAAATCCAGGTAGACAACATCCACCGCCTTCCCTTCATCCACTTTCCTGTAGCTGCAACATCAGACTCCAGCTTTTATACTCTATACCCTGTCCTATGAAGGCAAGCATACCATATGCCTTCTTCACCACCTTCTCCACCTGTGCTGCTACCTTCAAGGATTTGTGGACTTGCACACCTAGATCCCTCTGTGTTTCTATGCTCTTGATGGCTCTGCCATTTATTGTATAACCCCCCCCTACATTAGTTCTTCCAACATGCATCACTTTGCATTTATCTGGATTAAATTCCATCTGCCATTTCTCCGCCCAATTTTCCAGCCTATCTATATAAGAACATAAGAACATAAGAAATAGGAGCAGGAGTAGGCCATCTAGCCCCTCGAGCCTGCTCCGCCATTCAATAAGATCATGGCTGATCTGAAGTGGATCAGTTCCACTTACCCGCCTGGTCCCTATAACCCTTAATTCCCTTACCGATCAGGAATCCATCTATCCGTGATTTAAACATATTCAACGAGGGAGCCTCCACCACTTCAGTGGGCAGAGAATTCCAGAGATTCACCACCCTCTGAGAGAAGAAGTTCCTCCTTAACTCTGTCCTAAACTGACCCCCCTTTATTTTGAGGCTGTGCCCTCTAGTTCTAGTTTCCTTTCTAAGTGGAAAGAATCTCTCCATCTCTACCCTATCCAGCCCCTTCATTATCTTATAGGTCTCTATAAGATCCCCCCTCAGCCTTCTAAATTCCAACGAATACAAACCCAATCTGCTCAGTCTTTCCTCATAGTTATCCTGCTGTATTGTCTGACAATGTTCATCGCTATCCGCAAGTCCAGCCATCTTCGTGTCATCCGCAAACTTGTTGATAACACCAGTTGCACCTTCTTCCAAATCATTTATAAAAATCACAAATAGCAGAGGTCCCAGTACAGAGCCCTGCGGAACACCACTGGTCACAGACCTCCAGCCGGAAAAAGACCCTTCGAATGCTACCCTCTGTCTCCTGTGGCCAAGACAGTTCTCTACCCATCTAGCCACCTCTCCTTGTATCCCATGAGCCTTAACCTTCTTAACCAACCTGCCATGAGGGACTTTGTCAAATGCCTTACTGAAGTCCATATCGACGACATCCACGGCCCTTCCTTCGTCAACCGTTTTTGTCATTTCCTCCAAATTTGTAAGGCACGACCTCCCTCTTACAAAACCATGCTGTCTGTCACTAATGAGATTGTTCCATTCTAAATGCGCATACATCCTGTCTCTAAGAATCCTCTCCAAAAACTTCCCTACCACGGACGTCAAGCTCACTGGCCTATAATAACCTGGGTTATCCCTGCTACCCTTCTTAATCAACGGTACCACATTTGCTATCCTCCAATCCTCAGGGACTTCACCTGTGTCCAATGAAGAGACAAAGATTTCCGTCAGAGGCCCAGCAATTACATCTCTTGTCTCCCTGAGCAGTCTAGGATAGATGCCATCAGGCCCTGGGGATTTGTCAGTTTTAATTTTACCTAAAAAACCTAACACTTCCTCCCTTGTAATGGAGATTCTCTCTAACGGGTCAACACCTCCCTCTGAGACACTCCCAGTCAACAAGTCCCTCTCCTTTGTGAATACCAATGCAAAGTATTCATTTAGGATCTCCCCTATTCCCTTGGGTTCTAAGCATAATTCCCCTCCTTTGTCCCTGAGAGGTCCGACTTTTTCCCTGACAACTCTTTTGTTCCTAACATATGAATAAAATGCCTTAGGATTCTCCTTAATCCTGTCTGTCAAGAACATTTCGTGACCTCTTTTTGCCCTTCTAACTCCCCGTTTGAGTTCTTTCCTACGCTCTCTGCATTCCGCCAGAGCTCCATCTGTTTTCAGTTGCCTGGACCTAACGTACGCTTCTCTTTTCTTTTTGATCAGATCCTCAATTTCCCTGGTTATCCACGGCTCTCGAATCCTACCTTTCCTATCTTTCCTTTTTACAGGCACATGCCTGTCCTGCAGCCTTATCAACTGTTCCTTAAAAGACTCCCACATGCCAGACGTGGACTTACTCCCGAACAGCCTCTCCCAATCAACGGCCACCAATTCCTGCCTAATCTGGCTATAGTTAGCCTTCCCCCAATTTAGCACCCTACCCTTAGGACAACATTCGTCCTTGTCCATTACTATCCTAAAGTTAACAGAGTTGTGGTCACTATTTGGCACATGTTCCCCTACCGAAACTTTGACGACCTGACCAGGCTCATTTCCCAGAACTAGATCCAGTATAGCCCCCTCTCTAGTTGGGCTATCTACATACTGTTCCAAAGAACCTTCCAGTACGCATTTTACAAATTCCTCCCCGTCCAGACCCCCAGCCCTAAGCACTTTCCAGTCTATACCAGGGAAATTGAAGTCTCCCACTCCAACAACCCTATTTTTTCTGCACATATCCAGAATCTCCTGACATATCCGTTCCTCCACTTCCCGTGGGCTGTTGGGTGGCCTGTAGTATAGTGATTGCACCTTTCCTGTTTCTGAGCTCCACCCACAGCGACTCATTACATGACCCCTCTAAATTGTCCACCCTCTGCACCGCTGTAATATGCTCCCTAACTAATATCGCTACTCCCCCACCTTTTTTAGCCCCTCCTCTGTCTCGCCTAAAACACTTATACCCAGGAATATTCAGCTGCCAGTCCTGTCCTTCTTTTAACCATGTCTCCATCACCGCAACCACATCCAAATTCCGCATAAGCATTAAAGCCCTAAGTTCGTCTGTCTTACCCGTTACGCTCCTCGCATTGAAGCAGATGCACTCCAGGCCTCCAGGCCCACTCAGGTCATCCTGCTCCAGAATGCTCTTCTTGTTATCTAGCCTTGCCCTGGCCCCCAGCTCGACTCCAGCCTCAGTACTTACTGACCTGTTTTGATCCCCACCCCCCTGCCGCACTAGTTTAAACCCTGCCGAAACACTCTAGCAAAACTCCCAGCCAGGATATTTGTGCCCTTCCAGTTAAGGTGTAACCCATCCTTTCCGTACAGGTGCCATCCACTCTTGAAGACTTCCCAATGATTTATGAATCTGTATCAAGTACAGCAATAAACATAGAAACATAGAAACTAGAAGCAGGAGGAGGCCATTCAGCCCTTCGAGCCTGCTCTGGCATTCATATTGATCATGAGTGATCATCAACTTCAAAATCCTGATCTCCCCTTCCATCTATATCCTTTGATTCCTTTAACAAAACTGCTATATCTAATTTCTTCTTGAAATCAGACATTTTGGCCTCAACTGCTCTCTGTGGTAGTGAATTCCACACATTCACCACCCTTTGGGTGATGAATAGAAGATCATTTTAAAGACTTGAGGGAGAGGAGGAAGAACATAAGAACATAAGAAATAGGAGCAGGAGTAGGCCATCTAGCCCCTCGAGCCTGCCCCGCCATTCAATAAGATCATGGCTGATCTGACGTGGATCAGTACCACTTACCCGCCTGATCCCCATAACCCTTAATTCCTTTACCGATCAGGAATCCATCCATCCGCGTTTTAAACATATTCAGCGAGGTAGCCTCCACCACCTCAGTGGGCAGAGAATTCCAGAGATTCACCACCCTCTGGGAGAAGAAGTTCCTCCTCAACTCTGTCTTAAACCGACCCCCCTTTATTTTGAGGCTGTGTCCTCTAGTTTTAACTTTCTTACTAAGTGGAAATGTGTACATGTGCGGTCCCAGCTTCCATTTCCAACCTCTCTTCCCCCTTTGTGTTTAAGTCCAGGTGATTCATGGTGGAGAAGGAAAGGAGGTGTATGTGCCAGTTAGATAGTACCAGTCGCCTGGTAAAGACATCTTCCCCGACTCCCCCCCCTCCCTCCCCACCCATCTCCCATCCCCACCGCTTGAAGAACAACCACAATGAGTGAGAACCCTCCCCCACCTCTCACCCAGTGACATGCAGACTTTCCACCTCTTCCCATATCTATCCTTCTTCATTCTCCTCCCTCTTCTATTCTCCCTACTCAATGCAGGGGGGAGGTGGAATAGATTATACCTTATCCCCCAGTCCATCCAGTACACAAACACTGTCACCAACTCAGGCATTTAGTGTGGGTGTAGCCAGTACCTCCATTATGGCAAACTCAACACCAGTTGGGGGCCTTCGCAAGAACATGGGCAGGAGCAGCTGCTCCCCCTGCGCCCCCCGCCCCCCACTGCTCCTGCATCCCCCGCTGCACTGCGGCCCCCTCTTCCCGCTGCTCTGTGCCCCTCCCCACTGCTCCCGCGCCCCCCCACCACTACTACTCCTGTGACCCCCTTCTCCCGCTGCTCCTGCAGCCCCCCCCTCTGCTTCTGCCCCACCCTGGTGCTCCTGCAGCCACTGCCCCCACTGCCCTGCGCCCCTCCCCGCTATTCATGCATCCCCCCCTGCTCCTGAACCCCACCTGCTGCCTCTGTGCACCCCCCACCCCCCCGCCCCCCCGTGTGGCTCTGCCTAGTTAGAAAATATCTTGAAGTGAAGAGATACCCCCATCCTGAAATGACCATTGAGGCTGGGAATGGGGCTGGAGCTGGGAATGGGGCTGGAGCTTGGAATAGGACTGGGAATGGGGCTGGAGCTGGGAATGGAGGTGGAGCTGGGAATGTGGCTGGGAATGGGGCTGGGATAGAGGCTGGAGCTGGGAATGGGGCTGGGAATGGGGCTGCAGCTGGAAATGGGGCTGCAGCTGGGAATGGGGCTGGAGCTGGGAATGGGGCTGGGAATGAGGCTGGAGCTGGGAATGGTGCTGGGAATGAGGCTGGAGCTGGGAATGGTGCTGGGAATGAGGCTGGAGCTGGGAATGGGGCTGGAGCTGGAGCTGGGAATGGAGCTGGAGCTGGGAATGCGGCTGGAGCTGGGAATGGGGCTGTAGCTGGGAATGGGGCTGGGGAATGGGGCTGGAGCTGGGAATGGGGCTGGGGAATGGGGCTGGAGCTGGGAATGGGGCTGTCGGCCCCTCAGCCATAGTCACGTCCTCGCATACATGTGGCAAGGCAGTGTTTTTCCTGAGGACTGAGCAGGCGGTGCACCTGGTCCCAGCCAGGGGGCACACTGTGGGTGGGATGCTTCTGGCAATCAATCCGCTGGAGGCCACAGTGCAGAGGGTAACATGGCAGCACATCCTGCCTTTCACCCCAGGCCAGCTGCTCCTCCCACACTGGCATTGGGGAAGTCAGGTCTGGGGTGGTGCCAGTCCCGCTCAGCCTCGGAGAGTCCACCCTCCGTGACATTTACCCTATCCCATGCCAGGCTTTTATTGACCTAGCCCAGGGGCGAGGGGGGGGAGGGAGGGGGTGGAGGAAGATGCTGGAGAGCTTATCTATTGTCCAACACTGCAAAGTCTTCTGGTCCACGGACAGCCTGTGGTGACATCTCTGGAAGGAGATGGGGCACTTGCGGGAAGCACTGTACGCTCGCTGGGCAACTCCCCCACCAATTCCGGCCAAAGTCTCTGCTTCTCGGTTTTATTCTTTGTTTCCCTCATTTCATCCTGTATTGTCTTGTTTACCTGTTTGTGCCGTGTCTCTGTTCGAGTCCTTGGGATTTATTAATTATTCTGGCGTAGCGCAGTGTCCTGAAAGTTCCTTCATTTGTCCTCATCTCCATCTTCATTTCCCAGGTGATTTTCTTGTTTTAAAGCTCTTCCCTCATTCCCTTGAAGTTGTCTCCTCGTTGGGCTGCACACCTGGGTATTGATTCATCCCAGATCGTGTCAACTTTATTAATGTTTGGGCCACATCCCATCTGCCCATTGAAGGAGAGACTTTGTGCGCGTCACGGCATTTAGTGGGAAACTTCGGAATGGCCACATGGGTGCGACTAATTACTCCTGGCACCCTCAGGAACCCTTGGGCTGTAGGTCAGCTGCCTTAGGGAATGTTCTAAGGAAAGCCTATCAGTCACCTGCCTCAGAGCTCGACGCACCAAACAGGGTTAGCCGGTCACCTGCTCCATGTCAAGCATTAAAGGGAAAGCAATGAAGATTAATGGGATGTTAAACAGGAGCACTAACATAACAGGGGACATGAGTATAAGGCAAATAGCACTGCCTGAAAGATGGAAGTGGTGGAAAATGTGCGTGCGGCGGTCTGGTGGAGTGCTGTCAGGACATGGCGCCTCCCGAGACAGCCTCAAGCTGACAATGAGACTTTGTTTGACTTTGTAAGTAGAGTCAGGTGGGTTTTCAGAATCACCAGTTAGGCATCAGCTGGATTACTGCATTCACAGGGCGGCGCGGTGGCACAGCGGTTAGCACTGCTGCCTCCCAGCGCCAAGGACCCGGGTTCGATTCCCGGCTTGCGTCACTGTCTGTGTGGAGTCTGCACGTTCTCCCCGTGTCTGCGTGGCTTTCCTCCGGGTGCTCCGGTTTCCTCCCACAGTCTGAAAAGACGTGTGGGTTAGGTGCATTGGTCGTGCTAAATTCTCCCTCAATGTACCCGAACAGGCGCCGGAGTGTGGCGACTAGGGGATTTTCACAGTAACTTCATTGCAGTGTTAATGTGAGCCTACTGTGACACTGATTTAAAAAAACTTTGATGAAGGGAAAGAGAGTTATTATTTATTTGTAACACGAATAAACTTTAAGTTTCAATCGTGGGCAACACATTTCAGGAAGGATGCCTTGGAGAGGGCTGCAGAGGACATTGACTAGACTGGTATCAGTGGAGAAACTGGGATTGTTCTCTTAAGGTGTGGAGATGCCGGCGTTGGACTGGGGTAAGCACAGTAAGAAGTCTCACAACACCAGGTTAAAGTCCAACAGGTTTATTTGGTAGCAAATACCACAAGCTTTCGGAGCGCTGCCCCTTTGTCAGATGGAGTGGATATCTGTTCTCCAACAGTGCACAGAGACACAGAAATCAAGTTACAGAATACTAATTAGAATGCAAATCTCTACAGCCAGCCAGGTCTTAAAGGTACAGATAATGTGGGTGGAGGGAACATTAAACACAGGTTAAAGAGATGTGTATTGTCTCCAGACAGAACAGCTAGTAAGATTCTGCAAGATCAGGGGGAAAGCTGTGGGGGTTCCTGATAATGTGACATAAATCCAACATCCCGATTTAGGCCGTCCTCATGTGTGTGGAACTTGGCTATCAGTTTCTGCTCAGCGACTCTGCGTTGTCATGTGTCATGAAGGCCGCCTTGGAGAACGCTTACCTGAAGATCCAAGGCTGAATGTCCATGACTGCTGAAGTGCTCCCCCACAGGAAGAGAACAGTCTTGCCTGGTGATTGTCGAGCGGTGTTCATTCATCTGTTGTAGCGTCTGCATTGTTCTCTTAAGAGCAGGGGAGGTTAAAGAGAGAGGGGGGGGATTCAAGAGTACTTCTGAAAATCATGAATGGTTTTGATACAGTAAATAAGATGGCACGCAATAACAGGGAGATTGGCAGTCAGAGGACACAGATTTAAGGTTATTAGCAAACAAACCACATATGGCAAAAATGAACTTAGTTTAAAGTTTTTTTAGTGTCACTACTTAGTATCACTAGCAGTAGTATCACATTAACACTGCAGTGAAGTTATTGTGAAAAACCCCTAGTCGCCACACTCCGGCGCCTGTTCGGGTTCACTGAGGGAGAATTTAGCATGGCCAATGCACCTAACCAGCACGTCTTTGGACTGTGGGAGGAAACCGGAGCACCCGGAGGAAACCCGCGGAGATACTGGGAGAACGTGCAGACTCCACACAGACAGTGACCCAAGCCGGGAATTGAACCTGGGTCCCTGGCACTGTGAAGCAGCAGTGCTAACCACTGTGCCACCGCGCCGTCCCACAGTAAGCTGTGATCTGAAATGCGCCACAGGAAAGGCTGGTGGAAACAGATTCAACGATTGTTTTCAAAGAGAATTGGATAAATAGCTGGATGGTAAAAGTAGCAGGGCTGTGGGGAAAGGGCAGGGGAGTGGAACTAACTGGAGAGCTCTTTCAAAGACCTGGTGGGCCGAATGGTCTGATTCTGAGCGGCATTTTCTGATGATTCTGCGCACGCTTCCTCCACGAGAGGCAGGGAACATTTCCTTAGCTCTCTAGATAGTTGGCGTGAAAGGTAATTGGGTGGAATCTTGTGGGAGATGAGGATGGATGAAGGAACTTTCAGGACACTGCGCTACGCCAGAATAATTAATAAATCCCAAGGACTCGAACAGAGACACGGCACAAACAGGTAAACAAGGCAATACAGGATGAAATGAGGGAAACAAAGAATAAAACTGAGAAGCAGAGACTTTGGCTGGAATTTTCCAGTCATTCCCGGTGGCGGGATTCTCCTGTCCCTCCGGCAGCACACCGCGGGTTTCCCGTCGGCATGGGGTGACATCAGTGGGAGCTTCCATTAACAGCGGCAGAAGCAGAGAACATCAGAACACAATTCTATGATTCCACAATAGCAAGGAGGGCTGCTGAACTTATACAAGACGCTAGTTAGACGTCAGGAATGGTTCCAGAATGAGAAACTGCAGTTATGAGGATAGATTGGAGAGGTTGGGACTGTTCTCCTTGGAGAGGAGAAGGCTGAGAGGAGATTTGATAGAGATGTTCAAAATCACAAGGGGGCTGGACAGAGTGGACAGGGAAAAACTGTTCCCACTCGTAAAAGGATCGAGAACAAGAGTGGGGCACAGATTTAAAGTGATTTGCTAAAGATGCAAATGTGATGTGAGAAAAATCTTTTTCACCCAGCGAGTGGTTGGAGTCTGGAATGTTCCGCCTGGAAGTGTGGAGGAGGCAGGTTCAATCGAGGCATTCGAGAGGATGATTAGAAACAATATGCTGGGGTGAGGGGAAAAGGCAGGGGAACGGCACTAAGCCATGATGCTCATTTGGAGAGCTAGTGCAGACACGATGGGCCAAATGGTCTCATTCTGCCCTGTAAAGATACCTTGAAACAAACAATTGGAGCAACCAAATATAATGAGTTATTGAAGTATCCAACCAATGAACAGGCTGATGGAGGAGGATGGTGGAATCTGCAAAATACTAGTGGTAACTGTGTGTAAGTTCTACTGCCTACATACAACTCACGTAGAGTTCCTGACATTTGATTTTGATTTGATTTTATTATTATCACACATATTAGTATACAGTGAAAAGTATTGTTTCTTGCGCGCCATACAGACAAAGCATACCGTTCATAGAGAAGGAAAGGAGAGAGTGCAGAATGTAGTGTTACAGTCATAGCTAGGGTGTCCAAATCTGTAAGAGATTGAATTAGAGCATTGTAAGAGAGCTTATAAGAGTTAGAGTAGAGTTTTTACAGCATAGAAAGAGAGTAAATGATCGAGTTAGAGGGTGTGCTGGGGACAGTTTGCAAGAAGGCGCCTCGCTCCGGTGCCATCTTGAATAGACAGAATGTGGTGGGGATAATGGAAAGATGAAGACTGGGCACCTAATATACAAGGATATAAAGTGTTCAGGAAAGACAGAGAAAAGGAAAAGGGAGGCAAGGTGGTAGCACTGACTAGAGAAGATATTGTGTTGGAAAGAGAGGGCGTCTTTGAGGGGACAAGGACAGAATCCAGTTGGTTAGAGTTGAAAAGCTTAGAGTGTAAAACCGCACCTTTGAAACAGAAAATGCTGAGGATAATGTGAGAGAGAGAGAGAGAGAGAGATAGAGGAACAAATCTGCAGGGCAATCACAGAGATGTGCAAGAAACTAGACTGCTAATTGGGCAACTTGAATTGCCCAAGTATTGATTGGGATAATGATTTTCTGAATTTTTTTCAGGAGACATTGGTACATTCTCAGCCCAACTTGAAAGAAGCCATTGCTGGGCCTGGTTCCAGGGAAGGTCATGGACCCAATGCACTGGGCAAACACTTGGGTAAGAGTGATCATTGTCTCATTGGGTTTAGAAGAGCAAATGACAATCTATTGTGGGCCGTCTAAATTGGATGAGGGTTAATTTCAACTGGCTGAGAAGGGATTCAGCCTGAATAAAATGGAAACAAAGGCTGACAGGATAAAGGGAATAACTGGGGATCTTTAAGGAAGAGATGCTCCAGGTACAGGCGAGGTACATTCCCACAAAGGGGAAGAATAGGGGAACCAAAAACAAGGCTCCTTGGTTGGCGATGCTGATATAGATTATGAAACAATGAAAGCATGTGAGATGAATTATTCAAGTGAACACCAAGCAAAATAGAATCCCTACAGTGCAGAAAAGGCCCATCGAGTCTGCACTGCCTCTCCAAAGAGCATCTTACCCAGAAAAAACCCCTTCCCCATAACCCAGCGCATTTACCATGGCTAATCTACCGAACCTACACGTCTTGCATCTTGGGACACTAAGGGGCAATTTAGCATGGCCAATCCACCTAGCCTGCACATCTTTCGAGTTTGGGAGGGAACCGGAGCACCCGGAGGAAACCCACGCAGACACGGGGCAGACTCTGCACAGGCAGTGAGCCGAGGCCTGAATTGAACCCAGGTACCTGGCGCTGTGAGGCAGCAATGCAAACCACTGTGCCACCGTGCTATTGATTGACAGGGGCGGTCCAGAGGAAAATAAGACCATCAAAGGGAGAATATGAGATTAGGATGGCAGTCAACGTAAATCGGAACCTTTATACAGGTGAACACTAGGTAAACACAAGGTGGGTCCTATTAGGGACAGAGAGGATGATATATGCTTCGAGGCTCAGTAAGGCTGGACTGCTTAGTGAGTATAAACATACAATGGTGTAATTATTGAGTGTTCGTTTAGTTTAATTTATTATTGTGACAAGTAGGCTTATATTAACACTGCAATGAAGTTACTGTGAAAATCCCCTAGTCACCACACTCCGGCACCTGTTCGGGTACACTGAAGGAGAATTTAGCACGGCCAATGCACCCTAACCAGCACATCTTTCGGACTGTGGGAGGAAACTGGAGGAAACCCACACAGACACGGGGAGAACGTGCAGACTCTGCACAGACAGTGACCCAAGCCGGGAATTGAACCCAGATCCCTGGCGCTGTGAGGCAGCAGCACTAACCACTGTGTCACCGTGCTGCCCACAGTTCAACAATTTCAAACCATAAATTTTTCCCCCCCTTTGGATTCTGTTTTTTGCCACGTGTTGCCCTGAATCTTGTTTTTCATGTTTTTGCTTTCAGTCAGAACTGTTCATTATTCTGCCGTTTGCACGCACTCTGGACAAACATTTGCTTTCTTTGTTGTAATTGTTACCCCTCCCTTCATCTTTTGTTCCATGACACCTTCGTCATTTAACCTCTCCCGGCCTCTAACCTATCCTTGACCCCTTTTCTCCCATTCTCCAATCTCAATGGCCTGGAAACCAAACACATTCCCACCCTCCGCTTTCGAAGAAGGTTCATATTTAGCTCAAAACATAGAATCCCTACAGTGCAGAAGGAGGCCATTTGGCCCATCGAGTCAGCACCGACCACAATCCCACGCAGGGCCTATCCCCATAACTCTATGCATTTACTTTAGCTAATCCCCCTGACACTAAGGGTCAATTTAGCACGGCCAATCAACCTAACCCGCACATCTTTGGACTGTGGGAGGAAACCGGAGCACCCGGAGGAAACCCACGCTGACACGGGGAGAACATGCAAACTCCACACAGACAGTGACCCAAGCTGGGAATCAAAGCCAGATCCCTGGTGCTGTGAGGTAGCAGTGCTAACCACTGTGTTACTGTGCCGCCCATAACATGAACCCTCTTTCCCCAGAGTTGCTGCCAGACTTGCTGTTTCCAGCATGGACTCATTTTGTTTTCATTTCAGTGCACAGGGTTTGGGGGTTGGGGGGGTGATGGGGGGGGCGGTGGGGGCGGGGGGGGCGGTGGGGGGTGGTGGTGGTGGTGTGGTGGGGGGGTGTTGGTGGGAGAAGGAAAGAAAGATTGATGTTGAGTACTTACTATTGGTGAGTATTAAAGATGAAGAATCTGATAAAATATCACGGTGACAGAATGGTTAGCACTGCTGCTTCACAGCGCCAGGGATCCGGGTTCAATTGCTTGGAAATATATCACCGTTCCTTCACTGTCACTGCGTCAAATTCACGGAACTCCATTCCAACATCACTTTGGGTGTTCCTGCATCTCAGGGACTGCAGCAGTTCAAGAAGCTAGCTCAACCACCACCTTCTCAAAATGGTCCAAGGGGGCAATTTTTTCACGCGGAGGGTCTGGAATGAGCTGCCAGAAGTAGTAGTAGAGGCGGGTACAATTTTGTCTTTTAAAAAGCATTTAGACAGTTACATGGGTAAAATGGGTATAGAGGGATATGGGCCAAATGCGGGCACTTGGGACTAACTTAGTGGTGAAAACTGGGTGGCACGGACAAGTTGGGCTGAAGGTCTTGTTTCCATGCTGTAAACCCCAAGGACTCTACGTTAAAATGCTGTAAAGCCCCTTCACAAAGATCCGGCCTTCCTTGGAATTCCCAGATCCTCACTCCGGAAACCTGCGCTGAAGAGGATTGAAGACTGTCGATGAATCCAAGGCCTGATCCGAAAGGTAAGAATTGGCCTGCATTCCTGTGTAACCGCTTTGCCCACCTCCCCCCCACCTCCCCCCCCACCGCCCCCCCGCAAAAGCGTACAGGGTGGAGATCCCACTAGCTGCCCATATCCCATTAACTGCCCATTTCCCACTAGCTGCCCATATCCCACCAGCCGCCCATATCCCACTAGCTGCCCATATCCCACTAGCTGCCCATATCAACTGCCCACTGTGTTTGCTTCAGGGACGCAATTGGTTCACCCACCATCCTATTGGACTCCGCCTCTGGGTTATAAATCCAATGCCCTGTCACCATTAACACCAGATTCGCCCAGAATCCCTTGCTCGGGTCTCGAGTTCTGTTCTCTCTTAACCTACAGATAGCAACAACATTTGGGGCTATGGTGCTATGGGAACGGCGCAGATTGTCTGATAATGTAATGTGCGTGGACCCTTTATCAATCTGTGTTTTCCAGGCCACGCACCCAGCTATAACGGGCAACCATTAATCTATCACCCCGTGGATGCCCCCCTTATAATAAACAGCTTGCCGCCCTCCCTGGGGGGGGGGTGGTGAGGGGGAACAGGAGCCCCCAGGCTTCACTCGCTCCTCTGGTGTTTCAGACACACCTCCGTCCCGTTATTTTATCTCCACCCCCCACCCCCCCTTCCAGCTGCCAACTCCACAAAATGAACTTCTCCGGGGAGAGTGTGGTAATCGAGATCATTACTCACATCGGAACAGGGAACATCAATAATAGGCTGGGTGGTCTCCACCGCTGCTGAAGGGTGAAGTTTATTCGAAGTCCCCTGATGCGCCGTAATAAATTCACCCATAACGCTGCAGCTCGCTGTTTGTCAAAATTGCAGGCAGCTCTACGCAGGGTGGGTGGGAGATCCAAGAGAGTGGGTCGCACGAGGATCATCCCCACTGCTGAGTCTGGTTGGATTGAGAATCTGCAAAGTTGTGTGTAGAGGAAGTTAGGAACACACATTCACGGGGGCACATTCTAATTGAACTCACCTACCGAATCACGGAGGATGGAGATGGGGGTGTTTGAGAGACACCCTCATTCTTGGTGCTGTCTCTCTCTCTCTCCCTCTTTCTCTCTCTCCCTTTCTCTCTCTCCCCAGCGCCAGAGGTTGCTTTGACAATATCTCGCCTTACTCTATGTGACACAGGAACATAGAATAGACAAATCATAGAATCCCTGCAGTGCAGAAGGAGGCTATTCGGCCCATCGAGCCTGTACCGACAACAAATCCACCCTATCCCTGTAACCCCACCTAGCTACCCTGCTAAACCCCTCCCCCCCCAAACTAGGGTCAAATTAGCATGGCCAATCAACCTAACCCACACATCTTTGGAGAGTGGGAAGAAACAGGAGCACCTGGAGGAAACCCACGCAGACACGGTGAGAACGTGCAAACTCCACACAGACAGTGACCCAAGGCCGGGAATTGAACCCAAGCCCCTGGCAGTGAGGCAGCAGTGCTACCCACTGTGCCACGCCGCCTGGAACATGGAACGAGAAGGAGGCTATTCAACTCCTTCACTCTGATCTGCCCCCTTTCACTGGAATCCCTGGCTGAGCTCTGACTTAATTCCATGCACAGGAACAGGGAGAGGCCATCCAGCCCCTTGTTAGACAGAACAAGAGAAGATCATTCAGCCCATTACCCAGTATTATTCAATACCTTTGATTAAGTGGGGAGAAGGGGACCTTGAGGGGGAAGGAGAGTGTGGGTGAGTGGGACAGGGGGTCAGGCAACATTCTTGTTTCTCTCTTTCCCTCTCTGTCACTCCAGGAACAGAGATCATTTCAAAGAGTTTTTTGCCCTTTGTGCGTTCTGCTCTCCTTTGCTCTGATTCCTATGTGAAAGTTGTCCCTGTATACCAACCCCTGTTCCTGTATACACCCTGTTCCTGTACCAATCCTGTTCCGGTATACCAACCCTGTTCTTGTATACTGACCCTATTCCTGTGTACCAACCCTGTTCATGTATACCGGCCCTGTTCCTGTATACCACCACTGTCCCTGTGTACCAACCCTGTCCCTGTTAACCGACCTGTTCCTGTATACCAACCCTGTCCCTGTATACCAACCTTGTTCCTGTATCCTGACCCTGTTCCTGTATACTGACCCTGTTCCTGTATACTGCCCCTGTTCCGGTATACCGACCCTATTCCTGTATACCGACCCTGTCCTTGTATACTAACCCTGTTCCTGTATACCAACCCTACCCCTCTATGCCAACTCTGTTCCTGTACCAACCCTGTTCCTGCATACCCACCCTGTTCTGGTATACTGATCCTGTCCTTGTATTCCAACTCTGTTCCTGTACACCAATCCTGCTCCTGTGTGCCAACACTGTTCCTCTATGCCTATACAGATTCTCTATATTATTGCTGTTTCTCTACACTGACTCTGTTTCTGTATATCAACACTGTACACCAAATGTTCTTCTATACCGATACTCATCCTGTATACCGGATAATACCTGTGGACGCTACGGTTAAATTCAAGGGTGAGATCGATCGGATTTTATTGGGTAAAGGTAGGCAGGAATATGAAGCAAGTGGCTCTCCAATTTCCTCCAAGAAGGCATACGGCATGCTTGCCTTCATGGCCGGGGCATTGAGTTTAAAAATTGGCAAGTCATGTTGCAGCTTTATAGAACCTTAGTTAGGCCGCACTTGGAATATTGTGTTCAATTCTGGTCGCCACACTACCAGAAGGATGTGAAGACTTTGGAGAGGGTAGAGAAAAGATTTACCAGGATGTTGCCTGGTATGGAGGGCATTAGCTATGAGGAGAGGTTGGAGAAACTTGGTTTGTTCTCACTGGAGCGATGGAGGTTGAGGGGCGACCTGATAGAAGTCTACAAGATTATGAGAGGCATGGACAGAGTGGATAGTCAGAAGCTTTTTCCCAGAGTGGAAGAGTCAATTACTAGGGGGCACAGGTTTAAGGTGCGAGGGGCAAGTTTTAAAGGAGATGTACGAGGCAGATTTTTTACACAGAGAGTAGTGGGTGCCTGGAACTCATTGTCAGGGGAGGTAGTGGAAGCAGATACGGTAGTGAATTTTAAGGGGTGTCTTGACAAATACATGAATAGGATGAGAATAGAGGGATATGGCCCTGGAAGGGTAGGGGGATTTAGTCCAGTCAGGCAGCATGGTCAGTGCAGGTTTGGAGGGCCGAAGGGCCTGTTCCTGTGCTGTAATTTTCTTTGTTCTTTGTTCCCTGCACACCAGAAGTCCCCACTTCACTGTATCACTGAGTGACACTCTCCCCACAAGTGCTGTTTGGCCTACAGGTCATAACATCTGCCTCCTCGCGCTATACCCAGGGTTGATGCAGTGTTATCATGAGCCACTGCCTGAGGCCCAATCGACACTCCTGGATTCTCTGTGTTTCCAATCCTAGCAAAGGGGGAGAGGTATATAGGTTTCCAGAGATTACAGCCCCTTGTGGACCATATGAAGGGGTTACTCCACAATCTTTGGTTGCTCTTCAGGCCCATGCTGCTGACCTTTGGTCACTCAGTGCTGAGGGTAGCGAGGGGGTAGGAGTGTGGGCCTGTTCCTGGGCCTGGCCAAGGTGACCATGAATCGGTCCAGGCAGCCCAGTTGATGAGGTCACCCAGCCCCATTGTCTTCCCCTCTGCCACAGCCAGCTGTCCCTGGAGATGGGAGGCACACAATGTCCATTGGTACACTTGAGGCCTTCTGTGGGCACTGCAGGGGCTATAGCTCATCATCTGCCCTGGAAACAACATTATAATTTGATTTAAATTTCCTTTAGCATTCTGTCTTTTGTATGGGGGTTGGGTGGGATTGTGATCAGTGCAGACTCGATGGGCCAAATGGCCTCTTTCTGTGCTGTAGGGATTCTATGATTCCACTGGTCTCCCTTTAAAGGGTGTTTGCTTAATTTCTTTATTAGAGTCATAGAATCATAAAGTGCAAAAGAGGCCTTTCAGCCCATCGAAACTGCACTGAATGTTATGATGTGCCAAGTGCTCATCCAGGTACTTTTTAAAGGATGTGAGGCAACCCGCCTCCACCACCCTCCCAGGCAGCACATTCCAGACCACCACCACCCTCTGGGTAAGAAGATTTTTCCTCACATTCCCCCCCTAAACCTCCTGCCCCTCACCTTGAACCTGTGTCCCCTCATGACTGACCCTTCAACTAAGGGGAACAGCTGCTCCCTATCCACTTTGTCCATGTATCTCATAATATCATACACCTCGATCAGGTCGCCCCTCAGTCTTCTCTGCTCCAACAAAAACAACCCAAACCTCTCTTCATAACTTAAGTGTCCCATCCCAGGCAGCATCCTGGTGAATCTCCTCCGCACCCCCTCCAATACAATCACATCCTTCCTATAATGTGGCGACCAGAACTGCACACAGTGCTCCAGCTGTAGCCTCACCAAAGTTCTGCACAACTCCAACATGACTTCCCTGCTTTTGTAATCTATGCCTTGGTCAATAAAGGCAAATGTCCCATGTGCCTTTTTCACCACCCTACTAACATGCCCTTCTGCTTTCAGAGATCTGTGGACAAACACGCCAAGGTCCCTTTGTTCCACAGAACTTCCTAGTGTCATGTCATTCATCGAGTAGTTAGTGTTGGCTTCTTAAAAGAGTATAACTAGGGGATGGCTGGTGCACTGAGCATTGGAAGGAGAGGTATGAAAATGAACCAAGTCAATAAATGTTATTAGTAAAGAGCGAATCTTTGCTTTGACTTCACTAATTGGTCCATTAATATTGGTGGCATCAAAATGGTTGGCCTAAAGGTGATGGTTGGGGACTTTAAGACTTATTTTCAGATAGAATGTTGTAATTGGAGTTATTTTGGAAAAAGAATGGCTGAAACCATTCAGGGTACAATTTTCCACTGTTGTTCTGTGAAGCTGAACCTTACAACCAAAGGAAGAGTGAAGTGGAGACATGGGTACGGGTTACGTCCTGACTGAAGGAAGAGTGAGGTATGGCCTTGGCACCTCCACATCCCACCAGGATAAGAACATAAGAACATAAGAAATAGGAGCAGGAATAGGCCATCGAGCTGCTCGAGCCTGCCCCGCCATTCAATAAGATCATGGCTGATCTGAAGTGGATCAGTTCCACTTACCCGCCTGATCCCCATAACCCCTAATTCCCTTACCGATCAGGAATCCATCTATCCGTGATTTAAACATATTCAACGAGGTAGCCTCCACCACTTCAGTGGGCAGAGAATTCCAGAGATTCACCACCCTCTGAGAGAAGAAGTTCCTCCTTAACTCTGTCCTAAACTGATCTCGGGTGGGATTTTCCAGTTTTGGGACAAGCCAGAAAATCTGGCTTTTCATCTTTCATATGAATTCTGTCCATGAATCTTAAGAGCTTATACAAACATTCACTGTCCAATTTATCAGCCTCTAGCTCCGTAAATGTTTTGCACCCTATCCTATGGAATGCATCCCAAGGCACTGAAAGAAATGTCAGAGGTAACAGGGGATGCGTTAGTGGTTATTTATCAAAATTCGTTGGATTCTGGGGTAGTGCCGGCAGATTGGAAAATGGTTAATGTTACGCCGCTGTTTAAAAAAGGAAATAGACAAAAGGCAGGTAACGACAGGCCGGTTAGCTTAACATCTGTAGTTGGAAAAATGCTGGAATCCATCATTAAAGAAGAAATAGCAGGCCATCTGGATAAGAATGGTTCGATTAAGCAGACGCAGCATGGATTCATGAGGGGAAAGTTGTGCTTGACGAACTTGTTGGATTTTTATGAAGATGTGACTAGTGCGGTTGACGGTGGGGAACCGGTGGATGCGGTGTTTTTGGATTTCCAAAAGGCGTTTGATAAGGTGCCTCACAAAAGGTTGCTGAAGAAGATTGGGTCACATGGAGTTGGGGGTAGGATGTTAGAGTGGATTGGGGATTGGCTATCCGACAGGAAGCAGAGAGTCGGAATAAATGGGTGCTTTTCTGGTTGGCGAATGGTAACTAGTGGCGTGCCGCAGGGGTCGGTACTGGGGCCTCAACTATTTACCATTTATATGGACGATCTGGAGGAGGGGACTGAGTGTAGGGTAACAAAGTTTGCAGATGTCACAAAGATAAGTGGAAAAGTGAATTGTGTGGAGGGCGTAGAAGGTCTGCAGAGAGATTTGGACAGGCTCAGTGAGTGGGCGAGGATCTGGCAGATGGAGTATAACGTTGACAAATGTGAGGTTATTCACTTTGGAGGAAATAATAGCAAATTGGATTATTATCTAAATGGAAAAAAATTACAACATACTACTGTGCAAAGGGACCTGGGGGTCCTTGTGCATGAGACGCAAAAACCCAGTCTGCAGGTGCGACAGGTGATCAAGAAGGCAAATGGGATGTTGGCCTATATCGCAAGGGGGATAGAATATAAAAGCAGAGATGTCTTGCTGCATCTGTACAGGGCATTGGTGAGGCCGCAGCTGGAATACTGTGTGCAGTATTGGTCCCCTTATTTGCGGAAGGATATATTGGCCTTGGAGGGAGTGCAGAGAAGGTTCACCAGGTTGATACCAGAGATGAGGGGTGTTGATTATGAGGAGAGACTGAGCAGATTGGGTTTGTACTTGTTGGAATTTAGAAGGCTGAGGGGGGATCTTATAGAGACCTATAAGATAATGAAGGGGCTGGATAGGGTAGAGGTGGAGAGATTCTTTCCACTTAGAAAGGAAGCTAGAACAAGAGGGCACACGCACGTACACATACACACGCACACACGTGCACACACACACGCGAACACACACACACGCACACACACACACGCACATGCATGCACACACGCACACAACACACGCACGCACACACACACACACACACATAAACACACACATATGTTGGCCAATGGCGAGGAGCAGATTCTGGCAGACAAAGAGCAGACTGAATGGGTGGGATTTTCTGGCCGCACTTGCCCCAAGACCAGACAATTCCGCCACGCAACCCCTCCCACCCCCCACCGCTCCAATTCCCGTGACAGGCGGGATGGTAAAATTCCACCCAATGTGAACAAAGTGGCATTGAAATAGAGGACAAGGCTGTTCATTCCAAAGGACAATTCCCTAAAGTTGGCGCTGGAGTCACGGGTGGGACAGGAGGAGGGAGGGGTGGTGGGGGGGGGGGGGGGGGGGGGGGCGGACGGCGGCGGGGGCAGTATGTGTGGAGGGATGCCACCATTATCGAAAAACAGCAGGAAAGACCACTGTCAAATACAAATATTGGCTGAATGTCAAGATGGGGGACAGGAGGCCAGACCATTGGATTGGCAAAACGAGATAAAGATGTGAAAGACCAAATAATTGCACTGTGAGCTCTGAAAGTGGACTGGGAAGTGATCCCAGCCCTCGGAAAAGATTATGGATTTGTGAAAGGGACCCTGATCAATGGAGGAATGTGTAGCAGTGGCGGGGACTTGATGGGCCTAATGGCCTCATTCTGCACTGTAGAGATTCTATGACTCTATTCATGAAATTAAATTCCACAAAATGTGGTTTCAAGTTTCCAGCTTTGGTGACCCATAAGGCATGAAATTAGTCAGTTTTGGTGATGCTTCACATGCCAATCTTCCAGATGGATGTTCTAGTTCAGCGGGTTCATCATCATATTCTGGGTGGGAAAGAATAAGCAATGTTGTCCATTGGTCTGGGAAACAATGAAAATAAAGAGGGTAATTAAAAGTACCTTAGCTGCGGAAACACTGGCTCTAGTAAAAACAATAGATATGGGATTTTACTTATCAAATGTTCTGAGGGAACTGTAATACAAGGGGCATTGTGAGCAAATGTTATCCATTGAACGTTAACCGATTTCTATGGGATAATAGAATCCCTACAGTGCAGAAGGAGGCTATTTGGTCCATCAAGTCCGCACAACTCTCTGACAGAGCATCTTATCCAGGTTCTGTCCCCGTAACTCCAAGTATTTACCCCTAATCCCCGAACCTACATATCTGGGAACACTAAGTCACAATTTCACTTGGTACATCGACTTAACCTGCACATCTTTCAGACTGTGGGAGGAAACCGGAGCACTCGGAGGAAACCCACACAGACACGGGGAGAATGTGCAAACTCCACACAGACAGTGACCCAAGGCCGGAATTGAATCTGGGTCCCTGGTGCAGTGTGCCACACCAGTGCAACTGGGGAAAAGGTTAAGGATTAATCTTGCTAGCATAAAAGAGAGAAAAGAGATCTCTAAGATGGGACAACGCAAAGAATAAATTATCGGATTGGTTTACAAAAAGAAATGCTTGCTTGAAGAAATTGATGGAGGTTCGAGAAGGGGAATTTTGTATTATGATGGGTTGTGTGAAATGTGGAAAATCATTTTGAAAATGTGTTTTGAGATTATTTGAGAATATTATGCAGTTTATTATTTAAAGTAAGAAAGGTGACAGACAGGAGTGGGGTCTATTTAAACTGCTCTGACTTTCCCGCTTTCGACTCATTCATTAACAAAAAGGTGTCTTTGTTATTCAGATTAATTAGCTAGGGTTTTACGTGGGTCCCAGAGAACCAAAATTAGGAGTCAACTGGAATGTTCCTCTCATGGTATGTTGACTGACTGGAGAATGATTGTAAGACATCTATGACAGGAAGGCATGTAGAGCATGAGTTCCAGCAGTTGGCAGGTTTGATGAAGCACCAGTAAGAAGTCTCACAACACCAGGTTAAAGTCCAACAGGTTTATCTGGTAGCACAAGCCACAAGCTTTTGGAGCGCTGCTCCTGATGAGACTTGTGAGACTTCTTACTGTGCTTACCCCAGTCCAACACCGGCATCTCCACATCAGGTTTGATGAAGCCCAGAGTTTTTTCTAGCTGCCACCAGCTTGATGGTAGACAACACAGGCTGTTGCCTGGAGTCCTGTTTCTGGGAGACACTGGGTTGTTAACCAAGGCTTTTGTGTCAAAACTATTGTGTTAGATCAATTAGTACTTAGATCATTCGCACCATTGTGGAGAATTGGATCTGTGAAGACCTGATGGGTTGAATGTCCTTCTTCTGCACTGTAGGGATTGCAAGGAAGATCAAGAGATCATCATCACATCTCAAACACGGCGTCATGGTGGCACAGTGGTTAGCACTGCAGGAGTTCCTATCCTATTCCTGATCCTAATCTCCCACTTGTCTTTGTTACTTCTGAAACTGCTGGACGCACAAATGTGATCAGCTGGAGACATTGTGATGGCAATGGGCGGCACGGTGGCACAGTGATTAGCATTGCTGCCTCACATCGCCAGGAACCTGCGTTCGATTCTGGCCTTGGGTGACTGTGGAATTCTCACCGCACCTGCGTGGGTTTCCGCCAGTTTCTTCCCACAGTTCAAAGATGTGCAGGTTAGGTGGATTGGCCATGCTAAATCATCCCTTCATTTGTTTTTAGTGTCACAAGTAGGCTTACATTAACACTGCAATTAAGTTACTATGAAAATCACATAGGCCACACTCCAGCGCCTGTTCGGGTACACTGAGGGAGAATTTAGCACGGCCAATGCACCTAACCAGCCGGTCTTTCGGACTGTGAGAGGAAACCGGAGCAGCCGGAGGAAACCCACTCAGATATGGGGCGAATGTGTAGACTCCCCTCAGACAATGACCCAAGCTGGGAATCGAACCCGGGACCCTGGCGCTGTGAGGCAGCAGTGCTAACCACTGTGCCACCGCGCCGTTCCGTTTGAGATGTGATGGTAATCTCTTGACCTTCCTTGCAAGAATCATAGAATCGTAGAATCCCTACAGTGCAGAAGAGGGCCATTCGGCCCATTAGCACGGCCAATCCACCTAACCTACACATCTCTGGGAGGAAACCGGAGCACCCGGAGGAAACTCTCACTGAAGGTTGTCTGGAAGGTGTGATAAGGGATAGGATCTACAAATATTTGGATAGACAGGGACTTATTAGGGAGAGTCAACATGGCTTTGTGCGTGGTAGGTCATGTTTGACCAATCTATTAGAGTTTTTCGAGGAGGTTACCAGGAAAGTGGATGAAGGGAAGGCGGTGGATGTTGTCTACCTGGATTTCAGCAAGGCCTTTGACAAGGTCCCTCATGGGAGGTTAGTTAGGAAGGTTCAGTCGCTAGGTATACATGGGGAGGTAGTAAATTGGATTAGACACTGGCTCAATGGAAGAAGCCAGAGAGTGGTTGTGGAGGATTGCTTCTCTGAGTGGAGGCAAATGACTAGTGGTGTGCCGCAGGGATCGGTGTTGGGTCCATTGTTGTTTGTCATCTATATCAATGATCTGGATGATAATATGGTAAATTGGATCAGCAAGTTTGCTGATGATACAAAGATTGGAGGTGTAGTGGACAGTGAGGAAGGTTTTCAAAGCTTGCAGAGGGATTTGGACCAACTAGAAAAATGGGCTGAAAAATGGCAAATGGAATTTAACGCAGACAAGTGTGAGATGTTGCACATTGGAAGGACAAACCAAAGTAGAACGTACAGGGTAAATGGTAGGACTCTGAAGAGTGCAGTTGAACAGAGGGATCTGGGAATACAGGTACAGAATTCCCTAAAAGTGACGTCACAGGTGGATAGGATCGTAAAGAGTGCCTTTGGTACATTGGCCTTTATAAATCGGAGTATCGAGTATAAAAATTGGAGTGTTATGGTAAGGTTATATAAGGCATTGGTGAGGCCGAATTTGGAGTATTGTGTACAGTTTTGGTCACCTAGTTACAGGAAGGATATAAATAAGGTTGAAAGAGTGCAGAGAAGGTTCACAAGGATGTTGCCGGGACTTGAGAAGCTGAGTTACAGAGAGAGATTGAATAGGTTGGGACTTTATTCCCTGGAGCGTAGAAGATTGAGGAGAGATTTGATAGAGGTGTATAAGATTTTGATGGGTATAGATAGAGTGAATGCAAGCAGGCTTTTTCCGCTGAGGCTAGGGGAGAAAAAAACCAGAGGGCATGGGTTAAGGGTGAAAGGAGAAAAGTTTAAAGGGAATATTAGGGGGGGCTTCTTCACGCAGAGAGTGGTGGGAGTGTGGAATGAGCTGCCGGATAAAGTGGTAAATGCGGGGTCACTTTTAACATTTAAGAAAAACTTGGACGGGTTCATGGATGAGAGGGGTGTGGAGGGATATGGTCTAAGTGCAGGTCAGTGGGACTAGGCAAAAAATGGTTCGGCTCAGACAAGAAGGGCCAAAAGGCCTGTTTCTGAGCTGTAATTTTCTATGGTTCTATGGTTCTATGGAAAGCTGGATATATGTGATGTTGCTGTTGGATATAATTGGGAGACAGGTGTAGAATAACAGGTTAACCTCAGGAGCACCTGATATTGATGTAACTGTATTGCAATGTCGCATGATTAAATAACTGAGATCTGGTGGGAAGCAGGAATATAACATTGCGTAGAGTTCCTGAGATGTGCACGGATGTGTAAATAAATGGGAACAGTGTGTGAATAACAGTCTGTGGAGACATTCTTAGGACAACAGGCAAACTCCATCTAGACCCTGAACTCAAGACAAAACGTGACGGCAGCGCATGGGGCTCGGGAAAACTCCAGAGAACGGCAGACCTGAAAGACCTACAAACCTTTTGAAAAAAGGAAAAATATTGAAGACTCAACTGAGAACAGAGCATCATGGGTGCTGTAGTCACAAGTAGATGCACAGACCCGATCACCAGACAGCAGTGAGTACAGATCCCAATCTACAATTCAAACTACTGAAGCAGCAAGCAATAACATTACTATCACTGAACGCCACCACCCCGCCACCCCCCCCTCCCCCACCCCCACTATCCACATCCTGGGAGTCACCAATGACCAGCAACTCTGCAAGAGCAGGCCAGAGGCTGGGAATCCTGTGCCAAGTCCTCCTGATTCCCCAAAGCCTGTCCACCGTCTACAAGGCACAAGTCAAGAGTGGGATGGAATACTCTCCACTTGCCTGGATGAGTGCAGTCCCAACAATATTCAAGAAGTTTGACACAATCCAGGACAAAGCAGCCCGTTCGATTAGCAACCCATCCACCACCTTAATCATCCACTCCCTCCACCTTCAACGCACAGTGGCAGCAGGGTGTACCATCTACAAGATGCACTGCAGCAACTCACCAAGGCTCCGTGGAGGGCACCTTCAAAACCCACAACCTCTACCATTTAGAAGGACAAGGCAAATACATGGGAATACCACCACCTGGAAGTCCCCCTCCAAGTCACTTGCTTTCCTGACTTGGAAATATATTGCCGTTCCTTCACTGTCTCTGGGTAAAATCCTGGAACTCCCTCACTAACAGCACTGTGGGTGTACCTACACTACATGGACTGCAACGGTTCAAAAAGGCAGCTCACCATCACCTGCCAAAGGGCAATTAGGAATGGCCTAGCCAATGATGCCCACATCCTGTAAATGAATTAAAGAAAGGTTTTCTTAGTATGTCCAACTGGACATCCAACTGGACAGACATTAATAATTCACTGAGTTTAAAGGGCTCTGATGGTGGGACTGAGGGTTGGAATCATTGTTGGTTGATACCGAATGTCACCATTAAACACCAGGCAGAGGAATGTCATGTGAACATCATCTGATCTTCCCAACAATCACATCTTGTGACCATTGGATCGAGCTGAAGAGGTAGATTTTCCATGCAATGATATTCAGAAGGTGGATCTTAGACTTTGACAAATGTAACCTGTTTCCCTTCATTAAAATCTGTTCCTCAGAGAGAATCTCACAGCAATATGGGGAGGCGATGGCCTCGTGGTATTATTACTGGATTACTAATCCAGAATCTCGAATATGTTCTGGGGACCCGGGTTCGAATCCCGCCACGGCAGATGGTGGAATATGAATTCAATAAAAAATATCTGGCATTAAGAATCTACTGATGACCATGAAACCATTGTCAATTGTTGGAAAAACCCATCTGGTTCACTAATGTCCTTCAGGGAAGTAAATCTGCCATCTTTACCCGGTCTGGCCTACATGTGACTCCAGAGCCACAGCAATGTGGTTGACTCTCAGCTGCCATTGGGCAACTAGGGATGGGCAATAAATGCTGGCCAGGCAGCAATGCACTCATCCCATGAATGAATAAAAAAGGAAAGGGACACTGCACCAACCCGTCACAGAGATTAAATATCCCTGGTTACAAGGTCTTCAGGAAAGATAGGAAAGGAAGGAGGGGTGGCCATATTGATTATGGGGAATATTACTTTCCTAGAGAAAGAGAATGTGCTAGAGGGGCCAAAGACATAATCTATTTGGTTGGATCTAAGGAAGAATAGATTTATCATTTCACTACTTCGTGCATTCTGTCCAACTCATGGGAAAGAAATGGCAGCAGAGTGGCTAACGCTGCTGCCTCACAGCGCCAGAGACCTGGGTTCAATTCCAGCTTTGGGTGACTGTGTGGAGTTAGCACTTTCTCCCCATGTCTGCATGTGTTTCCTCCCACACTAGGTTAGGTGGATTGCCCATGCTAAATTGCCCCTTAGTGTCCCAAGATTTGAAGGATACACGGATTAGTGAGGTAAATATGTGGGGTTACGGGGATCGGGCCTGTGTTAGATATTCTGTCAGAGAGTCAGGGCTGACTCGATGGGCTGAATGGCCTCCTTCTCCACTGTTGGATTCTATAATTTGCAGTGAATTTAGAGAGTGGTGCAGGAACTGTAGATTAATGATAATGCGGGACTTTAATTTCCCAATGTAAACTAGAATGGTAATTGGAATGGTGGGGGTGAAGAGTTTGTGAAGTGTGCTCAGGATTATTGTCTGGATCAGTACATTCAGTACATTTGCAAAGAGGAAAAGCACTGTGGGATATGGTCCTGGGCAATGAAGTCGCTCAGGTGGATCGAGTGTCCATAGATGGGAACATTTAGTGGACGAGTGATCATTGTATCATAAGATTTTGGTTAACTATGGAGAAAAACAAGGTGCGATCTAGAGTAAAGACAATTAATTGCAGGAGGGCTAGGTTCAGTGAGTTGAGAATGGATCAGGTCCAGGTAAATTGGAATGAACAACTGGTATGCAAAACTGGAATAGTGGCACAGTGGTTAGCACTGCTGCCTCACAGCGCAAGGGGCCCAGGTTCGATTCCCGGCTGGGTCACTGTCTGTGTGGAGTCTGCATGTTCTCCCCATGTCTGTGTGGGTTTCCTCCGGGTGCTCCAGTTTCCTCCCTCAGTCCAGAGATGTATAGTTTAGGTGGATTAGCCATGCTAAATTGCCCCTTGGCGTCCAGAAATGTGTAGTTTAGGTGGATTGGCCATGGTAAATTGTCCTTCAGTGTCCAAAGATGTGCAGGGTAGGGGGATTAAAAGTGTGGGGTTATGGAGTAGGGCGGAGTTGGGCCTGGGTAAGATGCTCTGCCAGAGAATCGGTGCAGACCCGATGGGCCAAACGGCCTCTTTCTGTACTGTAGGGATTCTATGAATAATGGGCTGCCTTTGAAGAGGAGATAGCTAGAATACAGTGGTGGCACATTCCTGCAGGGGAGAAAGGTAAGGCACACAACACAAGAGATTGCTGGATGATTAAAGTGATAGCGAAGCAGAAAGTGGCGTCAGGTTAAAATGATGAGAGAAAGAAGTTCAGGGGGACAGTAAGAAAGGTAACGAGAAAAGCGTAGAGACTGAGAAGAGACTGGAACTAATAATGAGGAATGACACAAGTCTTCAATAGATATTTAAATAATGAGATAGTAAAAAAAGGGCATTCGGGCTGATTAGCCATCGAAAAAAGGGAACTACACATTATGGCTAAAGGCAGGGCAGAGATACAAAGTGAGCACTTTACACCTGTCTGTAGCAAGGAAGAAAAAGCTACCCAAGTCAAAGTGGGGTGGCACGGTGGCACGGTGGTTAGCACTGCTGCCTCACAGTACCAGGGACCCAGGTTCGATTCCGGCCTTGGGTGACTGTTGATGTGGAGTTTGCCCATTCTCCCCATGTTAGCGTGGGTTTCCTCCCTCAGTCCAAAAATGAGCAAGTTAGGTTGATTGGCCATGCTAAATTGCCCATGAATGTCAGGGGGATTAGCAGGGTAAATACGTGGGATTCTGAGGATAGCGTGGGATTGTTGCTGGTGCAGGCTCGATGGGCCAAATTGCCTCCTTCTGCACTGTAGAGATACTGTGATTCGATGATAACTCATAGTGAAGAATAAGGCAATTAAGACATCAGATGGACTAAAAATTGATCAAGAAGATGTACTTAGAGTTGATAAGTAACCAGGACTGGATGAGATATATCCAAGGAGACAGAGAGTGGATGTTGAAGAGGTGCTGACGTTGATCTTGCCATCCTCCCGCAACCGAAGAGGAAAGAGTCGAATTGGACTCCTCCGGAAGGCCGCTGCCCTCGACTCGACATGTATCCCCAAGCTGTCAGGAAGTGCATCAATGCCAGATTCATCAGCCGCACTCACAAGACAGCCCCGAACATCACCCAAGCACAACGAACACCATCCACACTCTCAAGACCAACCGCAACATTGTCATCAAACCAGCAGACAAAGGAGGGGCCATCGTCATACTGAACAGAACGGATTACTGCAAAGAAGTGTACCGACAACTGAACAACGAGGAACACTACAGACAGTTACCCGCAGATCCGACCAAAGAACACACCCGTCAACTCAACACTCTGATCAAGACCTTTGATCCGGACCTTCAGAGCACCCTCCGTGCTCTCATCTCACGTACTCCCTGCGTTGGAGATCCCTGTTGCCTCCCGAAGATACACAAGGCAAACACACCTGGCCATCCCATCGTATCAGGCAATGAGACCCTGTGTGAGAACTTCTCCGGCTATGTTGAGGGCATCCTGAAACCCATTGCACAAAGAACCCCCAGCTTCTGTCGCGACACTACGGACTTCCGACAGAAACTCAGCACACATGGATCAGTTGAACCAGGAGCACTCCTCGTCACAATGGAAGTCTCGGCACTCTACACCAGCATCCCCATGACAACAGCATTGCTGCAACTGCCTCAGTACTCAACGCCGACAACTGCCAGTTTCCAGATGCAATTTTACAACTCATCCGCTTCATCCTGGAGTGTTCTCTTCCTGTTGGGGAACACTTCAGCGGTCACGGGCATTCGGCCTCTGATCTTCGGGTAAGCATTCTCCAAGGCGGCCTTCACGACACACGACAACGCAGAATCGCTGAGCAGAAACTGATAGCCAAGTTCCGCACACATGAGGACGGCCTCAACCAGGATATTGGGTTCATGTAACACTATCTGTAACCCCCACAACTTGCCTGGGCTTGCAAAATCTCACTAGCTGTCCTGGCTGGAGACAATAGACATCTCTTTAACCTGTGCTTGGCCCTCTCTCCACTCACATTGTCTGTACTTTTAAGATTTGATTACCTGTAAAGACTCACATTCCAACCATTATCTTGTAAATTGAGTCTGTGTCTGTATATGCCCTGTTTGTGAGCACAACTCCTCACTCACCTGAAGAAGGAGCGAGACTCCGAAAGCTTGTGCTGCCAAATAAACCTGTTGGACTTTAACCTGGTGTTGTGAGACTTCATACTGTGCTGAGTCCAACGCCGGCATCTCCACATCATCCTCCATAGATACAGAGGTGATGCCGGAGGACTGGAGGAGCAACTGTCTTACAATTGATTAGAAACTTAGCATCAGTCATATAAAAACCATGGCTTCAGGAGCGAGTCAGAGTTTGGGAATTCTGTAGCGAGTAACTCACCTCCTCACTTCCCCCAAAGCCTGTCCACCATCTACAAGACACAAATCAGGAGTGTGACTCTCAACTTGCCAGGTTGCGTTGCACATTCAACAGCACACAAGAAGCTCAACACCATCCAGGACAAAGAAACCCCGCTTGATTGGCACCCCATCCACAACCTTAAATGTTCACTCCCTCCACCACCACCAGCACCATGGCAGCAGAGTGCGTCATCTACAAGATGCACTCAGCAGCCAATCAAAGCTCTTCAACAGCACTCTTCAACAGCACCCATGACCTTTGCCACTAGAGAGTGGCAGCCAATGTGTGAGAACACCGCCATCTACAGGCTTTCCCTCCAAGTCACGCACCATCCTGACTTGAAACAATACCGCCATTCCTTCACTGTCACTGTATGCTAAAAAAATCATTTATAGAATGTGGCTGTGGCTGGCTAGGCCAGTATTGATTTCCCATGCCTAATTGCCCTTGAGAAGATGACCGTGACCCTTGTTGAACAACTGCAGTCCATGTGGTACACACACAGTTAGAGAGGGAGCTCCAGGATTTTGATCCAGCAACAGAGAAGAATAGCCAATGTATTTCCCAGTCAGGATGGAGAGTGACTTGAAGGGGAACTTCTCGGTTTTGGCATCTCTTGCCCTTGTCCTTCTAGATGGTAGCATTCGTGGATTTGGAAGGTGATGTCTAAGGATCTTTGGTGAGTTGCTGCAGTGCATCTTGTAGATGGTACACACAGCTGCTACTGAGCGTCGGTGGTGGAGGGAGTGGATGTTTGTAGATGTGGTGCCAATCAAGCGGGGCTGCTTTGCCCTGGATGGTGTCGAGCTTCTTGAGTGTTGTTGGAGCTGCACCCATCCAGGCAAGTGGGGAGTATTCCATCACACTCCTGATGCCTTGTAGATGGTGGACAGGCTTTGGGGAGTCAGGAGGTGAGTTGCTCGCTGCAGGATCCCCAGCCTCTCTTGTCGCCACAGTATTTACATGGCTAATCTAGTTCAGTTTCTGCTCAATGGGATGTAAACAGTGGGGGGATTCAATCATGGTAATGCCATTGAAGGTCAAGGGTTAAGTCTTCTCTTGTTGGATAGGATCATTGCCTGGCACATACATGGCGTGAATGTCACTTGACATGTGTCAGCCCAAGCCTGGATATTGTCCAGCTCTTTCTGTATTTGGACAAGGACATGTCAGTATGTGAGGAGTCACGAATGGTGCTGAACATTGTGCAATTATGATGGAAGGGGAGCCATTGACAAAGCAGTTGAAGATGGATGGGCCTCGGACTAATTCCACATATTTACCCTGCTAATCCCCTTGGACACTAAGGGTCAATTTAGCATGGCCACCCCACCTAACACACATCTTTGGACTGTGGAAGGAAACCGGAACACCCGAAGGAAACCCACGCAGACACGGAGAGAATGTGCAAACTCCACACATACAGTGACCCGAGACCAGAATTGAATCTGGGTCTCTGGCGCTGTGCGGGAGCAGTACTAACCACTGTGCCACCGTGCCACAGAAGGAGGCCATTTGGCCCATTGAGCCTGCACCGACTCTCCGACAACAATCCCACCCAGGCCCTATCCCTATAACCCCATGCATTTAACCCACTAATCCCCTTAACCTACACATCTTGGGATTCTAAGGGACAATTTATCATAGCCAATCCGCCTAACCTACACATTTTTGGACTGTGGGAGGAAACCGGAGCACTCAGAGGAAACCCATGAAGATACGTGGAGAACGTGCAGACTCCACACAGTCAGTGACCCAAGCTTGCATTCATATAGCTCTTGTCAGCCAAATAAACACTTCTGAAATAGAGTCCTAGAGGTTTACAGCATAGAAACAGGCCCTTCGGCCCAACTTGTCCGTGCCACCTAATTTGTCCCATATCCCTCTATACCCATCACTGTCTAAATGCTTTTTAAAAGACAAAATTGTATCCGCCTCTACTGCTGCCTCTGTAGCTCGTTCCAGAGACTCACCACCCTCTGTGTGAAAAAATTGCCCCTCTGGACCCTTTTGTATCTCTCCCCTCTCATCTTAACCCAATGCTTTTGATATGAAATTTAGAAATGTATCCGCTTTTGTCATCTAGAAAATGTGGCAGTCAGTTTGTGTACAATAACTCCCACAAACAACAGTACAACAGTGACCAGATCATCTGTTTCAGTAATGTTGATTGAGGGATTAATTATCGGTAGGACATACACGGGGCAACCTCACTTCTCACATCCTCAAAGCAGTGCCACGGAATCTTTGAAACCACACGAGACGGGAGAAGGTGCATCAGTTTAGCATCTCGGGGGAAAGGCTACATCCCTGACAGCACAGTACTCCTCCAATGCCCCCATGCCCCCATGGGTGGCATGGTGGCACAGTGGTTAGCATTGCTGCCTCTCACAGCACCAGGGACCCGGTTCGATTCCCGAACGTCTGTGTGGAGTGTGCACATTCTTCCCGTGTCTGCGTGGGTTTCCTCCGGGTGCTCCGGTTTCATAGAAACATAGAAACATAGAAACCCTACAGTGCAGAAGGAGGCCATTCGGCCCATCGAGTCTGCACCGACCACAATCCCACCCAGGCCCTCCCCCCACATATTTTACCCACTAATCCCTCTAACCTACGCATCCCAGGACTCTAAGGGACAATTTTTAACCTGGCCAATCAACCTAACCCGCACATCTTTGGACTGTGGGAGGAAACCGGAGCACCCGGAGGAAACCCACGCAGACACGAGGAGAATGTGCAAACTCCACACAGACAGTGACCCGAGCCGGGAATCGAACCCGGGATCCTGGAGCTGTGAAGCAGCAGTGCTAACCACTGTGCTACCGTGCCGCCCCACGTTTCCTCCCACAATCTGAAAGACGTGCTGGTTAGATGCATTGACCCGACCAGGCGCCGGAGTGTGGCGACCGGGGCGGCACGGTAGCACAGTGGTTAGCACTGCTGCTTCACAGCTCCAGGGACCTGGGTTCGATTCCCGGCTTGGGTCACTGTCTGTGTGGAGTTTGCACATTCTCCTCGTGTCTGCGTGGGTTTCCTCCGGGTGCTCCGGTTTCCTCCCACAGTCCAAAGATGTGCGGGTTAGGTTGATTGGCCATGCTAAAATTGCCCCCAGTGTCCTGGGATGTGTAGGTTAGAAGGATTAGTGGGTAAATATATAGGGATGGGGGGGTGGGGCCTGGGTGGGATTGTGGTCGGTGCAGACTCGATGGGCCGAATGGCCTCTTTCTGTGCTGTAGGGTTTCTATGATTTCTATGACTAGGGGAATTTCACAGTAACTTCATTGCAGTGTTAATGTAACCCTTACTTGCGACTAATAGATGAACTTTAATAAATAAACTTCAGCAATGTCAGCCCAGGCTTTTTGCGCTGATGTCCTGGAGTGGGATTTGAACCCACAGCTCCTGACGCAGAGGGTAAAGTGCTACCCACTGAGACGCAGCTGCTCCTACTTTGTTGCAGTCCTTACCTCATGATATTAATTTATAGCGCTCTGAGTCCAAATGTGATCCTTCCTACCATTACTTCTTCACACTCTGTTGCCTTGCTGTGTCCTCGATCTCCCAACTCTCCGTACCTCTGAGAGTGTCTACCCAGCTCTTGGGTAAATGTTCAGTAACATGCGCAGGATAATGGAACACAAAACGGCCCAGTCCGTTAATTGTTTTTCGCTACAGGATTAATCTTTGCCTCCAGAGATTCTGTCGCATCACTGATGAGCTATGAACGTTGCTCCTTCAGACCCCATTTTCACTTTAAAACCAGGACATGAATTTCTTAAACAAAAGGCGAACAGACAGGTAAATAATTGTTACATTTTGTAGTCCCCACGTCCGCAGTAAAAGGTCTATTATCCAACTCCTCGGTTAGGGAACTTTAAGGACAAAATGAGTCTTTTTGCAAATTAACCTTGAAAGTGAACACACACACACAGGGGTTTTGTTTTTGACTCTGTAAAATGGGTGTTAATGAATTTACAAATCTCCCCCACATCGGGGGAAATAAACACCAAGAGAAATGGAAACAAAAAGCTGACAGCCCACTATCCCCCCCTCCCAGAAAGTCAAAATGTACCCAGCGGATTCCTCTCTTTGGATGTGTGATGTGGGGATGTTTTAACAACCTAAAGGGCGTCTTTGCAATTTCCAGCCAATTTTTCTCTTTCAAGAGTTTTCGAGTAATTGCATCTGGCTTTTCCAAATTAATGATTTGAACATTTCCCCGCTGGAACAGATTTCTGGGACTTCCTGGCTTCCGAATGTGGTTCATTTACAGACGGTATCAATCAGGTCTCTTTGTATCAGTTTTAGTTGTTCGCCTCTCTGGCCTGTAACTAACTAAACATTGAATCAAAGAAAGCTTAATGAGGGAGTTGCTTCTTAAACAGTTTAGCAGCTATTAAATTATGACGAGACAGAAGTAGCTCTTCTTTTGACATAATCCTATTGTGTTCTAAGCCCTCACAATTCTCCCTCACTGCAGACAGCTCGCAGGGGGCACTGCTAACATATATCATTCATTCTTATTTTTGAATGGCAAAGAGCAAAGAATAAAGAACAGTACAGCACAGGAACAAGGCTTTCGGCCCTCCAAGCCTGCGCCAATCACGTTGCCCTATCTAGACTAACCGCCTGTATCCCTCTATTTCCCGTCTGTTCATATGCCTATCCAGATAAGTCTTAAATGTCACTAACGTATTTGCCTCAACCACCTCACGTGGCAGTGCATTCCAGGCCCCACCACCCTCTGTGTAAAAAACTTCCCCCGCACATCTCCACTGAACCTTCCCCCCCTCACCTTGAACTTGTGTCCCCTTGTAATTGTCATTTCAGCTCTGGGGAAAAACTTCCAACTCTTCATCCTATCCATACCCCTCATAATTTTATAAACTTCTATCAGGTTGCCCCTCAGCCTCCGTCTTTCCAGGGAGAACAACCCCATGACAATGATCTCTCCAGGTTACCAAGCAGATGGTGATGATAAGCACCCAACTATTATACCCGTTATGGAGCTGTGCTGACAGGGAATGGCTCCTTGGGAATAAGATAGCACTTGATTTACAACCAAGCCAAAGGTAGGATTGGGATCTGACACACTCCTGCGGGATTTTACAGCATCAGTCGCCACCGAAACTGTAAAATCCCACCTGAGGTCAATGGACCTTCTCGTGCTCCGCCCCTCGCCCGCTCCGATTCCCGTGGCCGGCGGGACAGTAAGATTCGGGCCTCTCCCTGCAAGTTGGCCTTTATTCTTCCATTGCCCTTCAGGAGAGCTACTCTGGTGCACAGGACTTATGAGGCTGGGCCCCGGGGTGGGAGTGGGGGAGGAGGGGAGATGGGTAGGGGAGAACATAGTTTGAGTCCCACCGCACATCTGAAACCTGTTTCCTTCACCCTGCGGCTCACACTTGTGTCTCGTGACACGCTGTGGCAGCCATTCTGCCATTGATTTTAGTTTAGTTTATTTATTAGTGTCACAAGTAGGTTCACATTAACACTGCGATGAAGTTACTGTGAAAATCCCCTAGTTGCCACACTCCGACGCCTGTTCGGGTACACTGAGGGAGAATTTAGCGTGGCCAATACACCCTAACCAGCACGTCTTTGGGACTGTGGGAGGAAACCGGAGCACCCGGAGGAAACCCACGCAGACAGGGGGAGAACATGCAAACTCCACACTGTCAGTGACCCAAGCCGGGAATCGAACCTGGGTCCCTGGCGCTGTGAGGCAGCAGTGCTAACCACTGTGCCACCGTGTGGGATCTGACACTCTTACTGCAGTTTGGACTTTATCTCCCATCACCATACAGGAGAGCTACTCTGGGGTGCACAGAACTTGTGAGCAGGGCACCAGGGTGGGGCAGGGGTGTGGGTAAGGGACAACATAGTTTGGGCGGCGCGGTGGCACAGTGGTTAACACTGCTGCCTCACAGCGCCAGGGACCCGGGTTCGATTCCCGGCTTGGGTCACTGTCTGTGTGGAGTTTGCACATTCTCCCCGTGTCTGCGTGGGTTTCCTCCGGGTGCTCCGGTTTCCTCCTGCACTGCGAGTTAGGTGGATAGGCCATACTAAATTGGCCCTTAGTGTCCGGGGGACTATCAGGGTAAATGCATGGGGTGACGGGGATAGGGTGGGCTTCTGGTCGGTGCAGACTTGGTGGACCAAATGGCCTCCTTCTGCATTGTAGGGTTCTATGGTTCTGTATTCAATGGGTCCCACAGCAACATCTGAAACCCGTTTCCCTCACCTCGCATCTCACGCTTTTGTCTGGTGATGCCCTGCGGTGGCCATGCTGCCAGCGCAATCCCTGCCCTCGCGTATCTGCTTCCCGTTGTCTGAAAACTTCCTGCATGATTATTATTCAAATACTCTGCCCAAAATATATGTGCTGGAATCTGATTACAGACAGGCGTACCTTGCTGCATTCATTCTGTATATATATATATATATATACACATTCAGATTAAGAAATATTCCTGAAACTACATCAATGCTTAAATCTAGACCACTTGCATTCCGCAGAAGATAACTTATTCCAGCCCCTTTATATTAAGCTTGTGTTCACCCCTTAATAGTTTAACATCAATAACAGGCCAAAGTACTCTGACCTTGACAAACTAACTAAGCAAGAACAGGCAATGATGTGTACAAGGTTAGTGGCCAACAGACAAATGATGATAAAATATATCTCAGCACTGAAACAATAGCTGTATGTCTTGTCTGACATATTGCACCGTTTCCAGGCTTTGAATCACACAGCAATTTATTTTGAATCTACATTAAACTATATTTTATTGTTATAATAAAGCAACTGCCACAGAGAGGGGGGATTTTATAGTGTCCAATCTTCAAGTTGTTACATTATCTTCACAGCTCAGAAATCATGGTATTCAAATTCATCCTTATAATAACTGTCATTAAAATAATGAAATCAATCTCTAAGGTATGACAATAAAACCTTGTCATGAAAATTTACAGCTTGTGCTCAGGACTGTCAATCAGCGCTGATAACCTGGTGCAGAACCGCATGTCGCCGGCTGTCCACTTGGTTCCAGCTCCTCAACAACAAGAGTGTATATTTATGCCGTGTCTTAGATGTAATGAAACGTCCCGCACAGAGCCAGGAGCAATTACAAACTAAGGGGTGGGATTTTACCGGCACGTCCGCCTGACTTTTCCATGATCCCACCTGAGGCCAACGGAGAATGCCATTCTCCGGGCCTCGCCCGCAGCCCCCCCGGAATCGGGGGCCGGTAAAATTCCAACCTGAAGGTCTGACTCCCAGCCACGTTAGGAGATGCTTGGGCCGTTTGACCAAAATCTCGGGTACAAGGCTAGGCTTTAAGGGGTGTCTTTGGGAGGCATGTTGGCACAGTGGTGAGCACCGCTGCCACACAGCGCCCTCAGGACCCGGGGTTCAATTCCCGGCTTGGGTCACTGTCTGCGCGGAGTTTGCACCTTCTCCCCATGTCTGCGTGGGTTTCTTCCGGGTGCTCCGATTTCCTCCCACAGTCCAAAAGACGTGCTGCTTAGGTGCTAACCTGGTCCAGAGTGTGGCGACTAACGGGTTTTCACAGCAACTTCATTGCAGTGTTAATGTAAGCCTACATGTGACTAATAAATAAACTTTTAAAAAACTTTTTTTTATTCATTTGTGGGTGTCGCTGGCTGGCCAGCATTTATTACCCATCCCTAATTGCCCTCAGAGGACAGTTGAGAGTCAACCACATTGCTGTGGCTTTGGAGTCACCTGTAGGCCAGACCAGGTACGGATGGCAGATTTCCTTCCTTAAAGGGAACTAGATGGGTTTTTCTGACAATGGTTTCGAGGTCATCAGTAGATTCTTAATTCCAGGTATTTTTTATTGCATTCAAATTCCACCAGCTGCTGTGGCGGGATTCAAACCTGAGTCCCCTGAACATTAGCTGAGTTTCTGAATTAAGAGTCTAGCAATAATACCAGTAGGCCATTGCCTTAAGGGAGGAAAGTGGGGCAGAAGAGGTGGCGAGGTTTAGGGAAGGTATTACAGGGGCCCAGGAGACTGAATCACACCATCCTCGATGGTGAAGTGCTTAACAGTAAGGATGTTAAGACACTATTCCCGGGGTTGGGGAATCGAGAACTAGAGGGCATAGGTTTAAGTTAAGAGGGGAAAGAATTAATGGGAACCTGAGGAGCAACGTTTTTACACAGAGGGTGGTGCGTGTGTGGAATGAGCACCACCAGAGAGTGGGATAAAGTCAGTCATTAGGAAGCTGAGTTTGGACTGGGGAAGCAAATATTTAATTGGAGGAAATTTCTACTCATCCAGGTTTGAATGTGGGAGAAGCAGCTTGATAACTTAGCAGCAGTGGAGGAGTGGAGAGAGGTGGTTGTGAGGTAAAGCTGGGCGTTGTCAGTGTATGTGTGAAAATGAACGGTGTGTTTTCAGAGAGTGGGGTGAGCAGAAAGGAAGGGGATGGGCATTGGGGCAAATGGGGCTCAGGTTAACTGGAAATAACCAAATTTCTAAAGACCGCAAAAAATCAACAACAGGCCGAACAATTCTGTTTGCGTCAGTTTGTTTTAAATCAATGTCTGAACTCTCTCTCCAATAGATACTGACATGTATAAAAACTACCCCAAATATCTCAGCCAGAAGCCCTCAAACAATCATTGGACAGCAATGTGATACCAGCATTCTTTGTCCTTTAACTTTTGCATGGTGGCACAGTGGTTAGCACTGCTGCCTCACAGCACCAGGGACCCAGGTTCGATTCCTGGCCCCGGGTCACTGTCTGTGTGGATTCTGCACATTCTCCCCGTGTCTGCATGGGTTTCCTCCGGGTGCTCCGGTTTCCTCCCACAGTCCAAAGATGTGCGGGTTAGGTGCATTGTCCATGCGAAGTTCCCCTTTGTGTCAGGGGGATTAGCAGGGTAAATATGTGGGGTTACGGGGATAGGGTGGGATTGTTGTCAGTGCAGACTCGATGGGCCGAATGGCCTCCTTCTGCACTGAGGGATTCTATGAACTTCTAATACTGCAATTCTGTCACCATACCATGGTGCCAATCTCACTCTAATGCCAGTGTTACAAAGCATTACAAAGCATTTCCAGCACTGCATCAGGCCCTTCGGCCAGACTGGCCCACGCTAGTCCATGCTTGTGCCCCACACAATTCTCCACTCACCCTTCTTCATCTAACCCTATCAGAATACCCTGCTATTCATTTCTCCCTCATCGACTTACTTAGTTTCCCCTTATCTTATGTATCTTTCCCCGTCCAAGTCACTCACCACCCTGACTTGGAAACATATCGGCCGTCCCTTCACTGTCGCTGGGTCACAATCTTGGAGCCCCCACCCTAACAGCACTGTGGATGTACCTACACCACATGGACTGCAGTGGTTCAAGAAGGCAGCTCACCATCACCTTCTCAAGTGGCAATTAGGGATGGGCAATAAATGCTGGCCCAGCCAATGATTCACCCACTTTGGGGGTGAGTCTCACATTCACACGACTCTGGGCAAAGAGCTCTCTCCTGAAAACCTTGCTGGGTTTATTTGTGACTATCCCACCTCCTTCTAAGTGAAAACGTCTGCTCCACATCTACCCTATCAAACTGCTTCATAACCGTAAAGTCCTCTCTCAGCTCATTGGTGTTCTTTTAGAAAAAAGAGACCCAACCTTATAGAATAGAATAGAATCCCTTTAGTGCAGAAGGAGATCAGTTGGCCCATCTGAAAGAACATCTTATTCAGGCTCACCCTGCCCCTTTTCCCCCTTACTCCATACATTTACCCCCTAACGTAGATATCTTTGGACACTAAGGGGCAATTTAGCACGGCCAATCCACCAAACCTGCACATAGAATCATAGAATCTCTCCAGTGATGAAGGAGGCCCATCGAGTCTGCACCGACCACAATCCCACCCAGGCCTTATTCCCGTAACACCACATATTTACCCTGCTAATCCCCCCGACACTAAGGGGCAATTTAGCATGGCCAATCAACCTAACCCACACATCTTTAGAATGTGGGAGGAAACCGGAGCACCCGGAGGAAACCCACACAGACACGGGGAGAATGTGCAAACTCCACACAGATAATGACCCGAGGCTGGAATCAAACCCGAGTCCCTGGCGCTGTGAGGCAGCCGTGCTAACCACTGCTCCACCGTGCCACCCCCACACCTTTGGACCTGTCCATTTCTTGCTGATTGGTAGAATATCTCAGTTCTGGCATCATCCTAATAAATCTTTCCTGTGACCTCTGCAAAGCATCTGTCACCTTCTTATAATATGGAGACCAGAACAGTCCAGAATACTCCCAACATGGTCTAACTAAGATACCGCGCAAGTTTAACCAACATTCCTCCTCTGCTTTTCAATTCTATCCCTCTTTTTTACTCTTTGTTATTTAAAAAAATATTTTCATATTTTGATATTTTTAGTGATCCAAGTATCTCAACTCCCAGCTCCGCTTTCCTCTCTCCCATTTGGAGTCTTATTATTCAAACGCTGTGTGGTCTCAATCAGTCTTCCTACCAATTTAACCACCTTATCCGAAGCCAATTTGCAAATTGTGTGCCCCATCGGAGAGTTTATTAATGTCATCCTGTCTTTCCATGCGTTCTGACCTGTATTAATACATCGCCCAATTTGATGTCTTCAGCAAGGTTTGCAAATTTCTTTCCGATTCTGGAATTCCTGAAGAGAACAGTAGTGATCCCAGCCCCAATCCCAATGGAACGCCACTCCTGGACATTTGCCTATCTGAGCATTCACCCTTTCCCCGCCCACTCTGTGTTTTCGGATTTTGTGGCAGATTTCATGGACTGAACCATGAGCTTACTCTGCAATATCGTTACAGAGGCTTTCTGGAAAACCTGTCTGAGCACAACTCTGAGAAGACAGGGTCAAATTGAGGGGGGGGGATGAGGGGTGGGTACTGAGGGAGTGCTGCACTGTCAGAGGGTCAGTACTGAGGGATTGCTGCACTATCAGAGGGTCAGTGCTGAGGGAGTGCCGCAATGTCAGGGGGTCAGTACTGAGGGAGCGCTGCACTGTCAGGGGGTCAGTACTGAGGGAGTGCCACACTGTCAGAGGGTCAGTGCTGAGGGAGTGCCACACTGTCATAGGGTCAGTACTGAGGGAGTGCTGCACTGTCAGAGGGTCAGTACTGAGGGAGTGCTGCACTGTCAGTGGGTCAGTACTGAGGGAGTGCCACACTGTCAGAGGGTCAGTGCTGAGGGAGTGCCACACTGTCAGAGCGTCAGTACTAAGGGAGTGCCGCACTGTCAGAGGGTCAGTACTGAGGGATTGCTGCACTATCAGAGGGTCAATACTGTGGGAGCGCCGCACTGTCAGAGGGTCAGTACTGAGGGAGTGCCGCACTGTCAGAGGGTCAGTACTGAGGGAGTGCCGCACCATCAGAGGGTCAGTACTGAGGGAGTGCTGCACTGTCAGAGGGTCAGTGCTGAGGGATTGCTGCACTATCAGAGGGTCAGTACTGAGGGATTGCTGCACTATCAGAGGGTCAGTACTGAGGGATTGCTGCACTATCAGAGGGTCAGTACTGAGGGAGTGCCGCACTGTCAGAGGGTCAGTGCTGAGGGAGTGCCGCACTGTCAGAGGGTCAGTACTGAGGAAGTGATGCACTGTCAGAGGGTCAGTACTAAGGGAGTGCCGCACCGTCAGAGGGTCAGTACTGAGGGAGTGCCGCACTGTCAGAGGGTCAGTACTGAGGGAGTGATGCACTGTCAGAGGGTCAGTACTGAGGGAGTGCCACACTGTCAGAGGGTCAGTATTGAGGTAGTGCCGCACTGTCAGAGGGTCAGTACTGAGGGAGTGCCGCACTGTCAGAGGGTCAGTACTGAGGGAGTGCCGCACTGTCAGAAGGTCAGTACTGAGGGAGTGCCGCACTGTCAAAGGGTCAGTACTAAGGGAGTGCCGCACCGTCAGAGGGTCAGTGCTGAGGGAGTGCCGCACTGTCAGAGGGTCAGTACTAAGGGAGTGCCGCACCGTCAGAGGGTCAGTACTGAGGGAGTGATGCACTGTCAGAGGGTCAGTACTGAGGGAGTGCCACACTGTCAGAGGGTCAGTATTGAGGTAGTGCCGCACCGTCAGAGGGTCAGTACTGAGGGAGTGCCGCACTGTCAGAGGGTCAGTACTGAGGTAGTGCCGCACCGTCAGAGGGTCAGTACTGAGGGAGTGCCGCACTGTCAGAGGGTCAGTACTGAGGGAGTGCCGCACTGTCAGAGGGTCAGTACTGAGGGAGTGCCGCACTGTCAGAGGGTTTGTACTAAGGGAGTGCTGCACTGTCAGAGGGTCAGTACTGAGGGAGTGCCGCACTGTCAGAGGGTCAGTACTGAGGGAGTGCCACACTGTCAGAGGGTCAGTGCTGAGGGAGTGCCGCACTGTCAGAGGGTCAGTACTGAGGGAGTGCCGCACTGTCAGAGGGTCAGTACTGAGGGAGTGCCACACTGTCAGAGGGTCAGTACTGAGGGAGTGCCGCACTGTCAGAGGGTCAGTACTGAGGGAGTGCCGCACTGTCAGAGGGTCAGTACTGAGGGAGTGCCGCACTGTCAGAAGGTCAGTACTGTGGGAGCGCCGCACTGTCAGAGGGTCAGTACTGAGGGAGTGCCGCACTGTCAGAGGGTCAGTACTGAGGGAGTGCTGCACTGTCAGAGGGTCAGTGCTGAGGGAGTGCCGCACTGTCAGAGGGTCAGTACTGAGGGAGTGCCGCACTGTCAGAGGGTCAGTACTGAGGGAGCACCACACTGTCAGAGGGTCAGTACTGAGGGAGTGCCGCACTGTCAGAGGGTCAGTACTGTGGAGGACCTCCTTTCAGATGAGACATGAAGACACACCCCAGTGGATGAATTAGATGTTAAACGTCGCATTGTAGTATTCTCTTTAACGAGCCGAAGCCTTTTCCTCACCAACTGCACAAATAATTTTATTAAGTGGTCACTGGGGGTATTGCTGTGGCTCCAGCACTCACCTCAAAATAACTGCGGCTGAGAGAATGATAGCCATGATGACAAGCCCTGAGGTGTTATGGAAATATCCTACTAAAAGAAGACATGAGGTTGCTTTGGCAGACAGAGTGAAGGAAAATCCAAAGAGCTTCTATAGGTATGTTAGGAGCAAAAGGATAGTGAGGGATAAAATTGGTCCTCTTGAAGACCAGAGTGGTAGACTGTGTATGGAACCAAAAGAGATGGGGGAGACACTAAATGGTTTTTTTGCATCCGTATTTACTGAGGAAATGGGCATGGAGTCTACGGAAATAGGGCAAACTGGTAGGGAGGTCATGGAACCTTTACAGATTAAAGGGGAGGAGGTGCTTGCTGTCTTGAGGCAAATCAGAGTGGATAAATCCCCAGGACCAGATGGGGTATTCCCACGGACCTTGAGGGAAGCTAGTGTTGAACTTGCAGGGGCCCTGGCAGACATATTTAAAATGTCAGTATTCACGGGGGAGGTGCCGGATGATTGGAGGGTGGCTCATGTTGTTCCGTTGTTTAAAAAAGGTTCCAAAATAAATCCGGGAAAATATAGGCCAGTAGGTTTGACGTCGGTGGTGGGCAAGTTATTGGAAGGTGTGATAAGGGATAGGATCTACAAATATTTGGATAGACAGGGACTTACTAGGGAGAGTCAACATGGCTTTGTGCGTGGTAGGTCATGTTTGACCAATCTATTAGAGTTTTTCGAGGGGGTTACCAGGAAAGTGGATGAAGGAAAGGCGGTGGATGTTGTCTACCTGGATTTCAGCAAGGCCTTTGACAAGGTCCCTCATGGGAGGTTAGTTAGGAAGGTTCAGTCGCTAGGTATACATGGGGAGGTAGTAAATTGGATTAGACATTGGCTCAATGGAAGAAGCTAGAGAGTGGTTGTGGAGGATTGCTTCTCTGAGTGGAGGCCTGTGACTAGTGGTGTGCCGCAGGGATCGGTGTTGGGTCCATTGTTGTTTGTCATCTATATCAATGATCTGGATGATAATGTGGTAAATTGGATCAGCAAGTTTGCTGATGATACTAAGATTGGAGGTGTAGTGGACAGTGAGGAAGGTTTTCAAAGCTTGCAGAGGGATTTGGACCAACTAGAAAAATGGGCTGAAAAATGGCAAATGGAATTTAACGCAGACAAGTGTGAGATATTGCACATTGGAAGGACAAACCAAAATAGAACGTACTGAAGAGTGCAGTTGAACAGAGGGATCTGGGAATACAGGTACAGAATTCCCTAAAAGTGACGTCACAGGTGGTAGGGTCGTAAAGAGTGCCTTTGGTACATTGGCCTTTATAAATCGGAGTATCGAGTATAAAAGTTGGAGTGTTATGGTAAGGTTATATAAGGCATTGGTGAGGCCGAATTTGGAGTATTGTGTACAGTTTTGGTCACCTAGTTACAGGAAGGATGTGAATAAGGTTGAAATAGTGCAGAGAGGATTTACAAGGATGTTGCCGGGACTTGAGAAGCTGAGTTACAGAGAGAGATTGAATAGGTTGGGACTTTATTCCCTGGAGTGTAGAAGATTGAGGGGAGATTTGATAGAGGTGTATAAGATTTTGATGGGTATAGATAGAGTGAATGCAAGCAGGCTTTTTCCGCTGAGGCTAGGGGAGAAAAAAACCAGAGGGCATGGGTTAAGGGTGAAAGGAGAAAAGTTTAAAGGGAATATTAGGGGGGGCTTCTTCACGCAGAGAGTGGTGGGAGTGTGGAATGTAATTTTCTATGGTTCTATGGTTCTAATGGGGTGGCACGGTGGCACAGTGGTTAGCACTGCTGCCTCACAGCGCCAGGGTCCCAGGTTCAATTCCCGGCTTGGGTCACTGTCTGTGCGGAATTTGTACATTCTCTCTGTGTCTGCGTGGGTTTCCTCCGGGTGCTCCGGTTTCCTCCCACAGTCCAAAGATGTGCGGGTTAGGTGGATTGGCCATGCTAAATTGCCCCTTAGTGTCAGGGGGATTAGTAGGGTAAATACGTGAGGTTACGGGGATAGCGCCAGAGTGGAATTCTTGCCGGTGCAGGGTTGATGGGCCAAACAGCCTCCTTCTGCACTGTAGGGATTCTACGATTCCTTGAATAAAAGGATCCAGTGTGAGCATTGATTTGAGTTTAAGGGACACATTGATAGCTGTTTTCCTCACATCGCTGCAGCGTTAGGGGAGTGGGGCTGAATCTGTGACTCCATTTGCGAGAGGAGTGGGTCCCACACGCGTCCCCTCCATCACTCGTCAGGGCTGCTGCTTTAACCGTTTGGCAGCAGCAGCAAACTTTCCATCTCACTGATTGTCTTTGCGATGGTAAGGAGATCCTTTGCACAATGCTGAAGGCAGAGTATTAATCACTGGTACTGCTACGCTGCACTTTAGCTATGGGCAAGTGTTCGAAAGGACAGAGTGAGTTAAAGCCTTCCCGTCTCCCTCTTCTGAAATAATTACAAGGTTGATTCATAAGGAATGACAGAACGTGGCTTTTTAAATAGAGATTTGAACTAGAGTATTCACTCAATATTTATCACTGCTGCTCTCATACTGACATGTTTAATAAAAGACTCTCTATTGTACATATTATTAATATTCTGAGTACATGAATGATTATCTCCCAGCACAAGTGAGTGTTGGGATCTGAGGCACAGCTTTGATTTGCTTTTCTGGTCATTTAATATTCACACCCTTCTGTTAAAGGGAGCAAAGAATTTGGCGACATTTAGCACCTCTGTTTTTGTACTGTTTCCGAGTGGTGCACAGAGCAAGCTTCATCTGTTCCAATGGTGAGATTTTTCTTGGAAAGGGTAACTAGCCTGTCGCCAAGGGCTTATGGCTTGAGGGGTGACACTCTGCATCAAGTGTGGAGTCCCTCGGTGGCGCAGCGGTTAGCACTACTGCCTCACAGCGCCAGGGACCCGGGTTCGATTCCTGGCTTGGGTCGCCATCTGCGCAGAATCTGCTCGTTCTGCCCCGTGTCTGCGTGGCTTTCCTCCGGGTGCTCCGGTTTCCTCCCACAGTCTAAAGATGTGTGGGTTATGTTAATCACCCATTCTAAATTTCCCCTTAATGTCAGGGGGATTAGCAGAGTAAATAAATGGGGTTACGAGGATAGGGCCTGGCTGGGATTGTTGTCAGTGCAGACTCGATGGGCCAAATGGCCTCTTCCTGCACTGGGAGGGATTCAATGATTCTATGGTTCCCTCCCACTCTTACCGCCACCCATTGAGTGTGTTGGAAGGATTTACAAGTTGACACACTCAACTTGTTTGGTGGCGTTATGAACGCACCCTGACTTTGTCATCAGGTCCTGGGGTGGGACTCGAACCCGAAGCTTCTGGCTCAGGCGGCACGGTAGCACAGTGGTTAGCACTGCTGCTTCACAGCTCCAGGGTTCCGGGTTCGATTCCCGGCTTGGGTCACTGTCTGTGTGGAGTTTGCACATTCTCCTCGTGTCTGTGTGGAGTTTGCACATTCTCCTCGTGTCTGC